>NW_024581041.1:1069288-1135743 GCF_017639235.1 Corvus kubaryi
GGGGCGGGGCGGGGCGGGGCGGGGCGGGGGGAGTGGGCCGGGCCGGGCCGGGCCGGGCGAGGCCGGCAGGAGTGGCGGAGCTGCGGGTCGAGGGCAGCCCCTGGCGGCGGCCGCTGTCGCTCCAGAACCCGACCGAGTCTGCCGAGCCCTGGCGTCGCGGAGCCCCGGCATGGTCCGAGGGGTGGAAACAAGGAGAATGGAAGCGGAGCCGGGACATCAGTTTTGGAGCTGCTGAAGGCTTATTTAAGCTACAGGTCAATGGCAACAGTCAACGGTCGTGACCCGTTTTGTGAGGAAAACCGTAGTCTGGCAGGTCACATCCTGCCCTCGCCTTGGGGACCCTTTGGGAGCGCTGTTGTTGCGGGGCCCAGGTGCGGCCTGTGCTCGCCGCTGGATCGCAGCTGCCCCGGTGAACTGTGTTCCCCTGATGCTGCCTCCCGCTGCCCTGGGCATGTGGGGCTTTACTAGTTCTGCTCTGCCCTCTGGCACTCCCGATATCCTCCAAGAGCGTGGATGGAAAGCGGCAGGGGGGACTTGAACCAGCCTGGAGCACTGAGAGAGGAAAGTTTCTTTGCCAATGCTGGATGCTGAGCTGTCCCTGCTTTCAGGTGGGAGAGTACAGATTTTTGGGTCAGCCTGAGCTGTAAGGCTGCCATGCTCTGGGTTTGCCCAGATGTGTTCTCTTTTTTGCTCTAGCAATTTTATCTGGGCAGGTTTTGTGTACTTTCTGTTTCTTCTCTATCCTGAGCACATAGTAGACTGGTCAAAGCTGTGCAGGAACATCAGGTGTGTCTCCAGGTCATGCACAGATCCACCAGTGGCGTACAAACAGCATAGGTTCAGAGACCTCAGGAGCAAGTAGAGCCCTGTTCCTTGGCCAGCATGAGCAGTCTGAGTAAACAAGCCATGCACTAAAGGTCGGCCCTGCTAGATCAGCTTCCGTCAGCCACTGGTTTAGAGTATGTCATTTGGTGTGGTGGCACAGAAGAGCTCCTGCTATCTCAGTAACTGTTGCTATGTGGCACTGCTCCCAAGGAATTTTGTACGGGGTTCTGTTATTCCAGAATCGGAACAATCCCATGTGGAGGCAAATCCTGGGGGTTGAGCTGCTTGGATTCGTCAGACCCTACAACTGGGGGTGTGAGACTTGACAGATATTTGGTGGATTTTGCCACTAACAGAGTGGTTTGTGGCCCATGTCACACCAGGTAGCAAATGTCTGCTACAGTAAGAAATGAGTCCATTCAGTTTATTAATGACCCCAGGCAAGCCAATGGTCAGGGTCCCACCCAAAACAGCACTGCATTCACTTGCAAATGGCATTTTGGCACTATTGAGAACTTGAGGGTAACTTAATCTGAAGACATTCCCATGAAAGTCCCACTGTATTTTTAAATAGCAAATAGAGAGACAGTGAGATCACAGCCACCACTCTTGTGGGCTGGTCACACAGCTGCACTGTGCTTACAGGGTGGGGAGGAGAGTGTGTCCCTGCAGCCGGAGGCCAGTGGCAAGTGGGGCCCCCACAGGGGCGGCTGCAAAGCTGCTGGAGATGCCTGAGGTGCTGTAGGAAAGCAGGCAGGAGAAGTTAAGTTCTGTGGGACTGCAAAGATCAGGGACTGAGGCACAGGCTAGCAGGGAAGGAAAGGAGGAGTTAAACCAGGTCTGCATTGAAAACAAAAATTTGCTGGTGTAGCTCTACCATGATTAAATTGGCATCTCTCCTTGTGAAGGTGTAGATATTGCTTTCCTTTGCCAATACAGGCTACACCTGTCCTCAGGGAAACAGCGATATTGGGGAAATGCTTATTGCAGCCTGATAGTCTCTGCTCAAGGGCTCCTGTAGATACGGACTTACTGTATAAGGACTTTAACAGCTTGATCATCATTTCTGTGCTAGCAAGAGCCTTTGGACAGGCTGAAAATACATGCTGGGGACATGGGAGGTTTCAGAAACCCAGCTTTAGAGCCCCCTAAATTGAGTGACCTCACACAGTAAGTGGTAAGTTGGCTGCAGGAGGGACCAGACAAGTATTCATTGTTTTTGCAACATTCTCATTTTACTTTGCATATTTCACGGTTTGATGATAATGTGTAGGCTGTTTTCCACCTACACCTCTGGCAGCCTTGCTGAAGAACCTAAACATGATCGCTTGGCTGCTGCAGCTGAAACTCTTGGGATGTTATTCTGCACTAAGAGATCCTCTCTCTCTTCAGGCCAAAACGGGCAAAGTGCAGGCTCTCAAGGACACAAAGGACACGTTGACATGACATCTCAGGTCAGTGTGACTCATGAGCTGGCAGCTCCCTGCTTACCTGCACAGTGTCACACAGCAGGAGGGCATCAAAATGCAGAGCAAGGAAACCACCTTGAAGGCAGAACTTCCCCACTAGAGGAGGGTCACACACCTGCTGACATCAAGGACACTCTTGGGAGCAGAGATCCCCACTGCTGGAAGAGGAAAGCTGGGTGATATGGGGTTCAATTACCAGGCACAACACACAGCTCTGAGGCTGTGACTTGCACACAGGTGCCAATAACACAGAAGTGACTCACAGAGGGGGAGAGTAATGCCAGAAGGGAAAAACTAAGCAGCTACAGGAAAAGCTTCTTTTGTGGGAACTTTTTCAGAGACTTTCACAGCTCAGGCAGTCAGGGGCTGAGGAAAACTTCTGCTAATGGTACCTGGTGCGATAACACAAGGAGGTTCTCCTCCAGAGATACAGGTGGGCCACTCTGTGACACATACTTGGGAGATCAAGCCCACCAGTCACGAGGCCTGTTATCAACACACCAAAAGTGGCAGCAGGAGGTGAATGTGAAGTGACTTGAGAGCATGGCAAAGACATTGCAGTGTCTCCGAAAACAGAGGGCGCTGCTTCTTTTGCTAATGTAAGAAGAAACAGCCTTCATGATTTGTAAGGCTGTGAACACCAGACTACTGTAAGATGAGGCAAGAGATGTATGATCAGTGTTTCCAGGCCAAATCATCTCGTTGCTGCCTGTTCTTGGCTGAAGGATATTTCCTATAACTGTCACTGCAGAACTGCAAAATGAGCCAGCTCCCTGAGATCCTGCTCAAATTGTTCCTCAGATACTGCTCCCAAGTGGAATAACTGTATTTGGAAATGTTCACCCTTTCATAAAGCTGCTCATCTGGTGTTCATACTTGGACACACACTCCACGTCAAGAAATGGCAGGTGGAGGTCCTGGCATGAGAGGTCTTCCTCATGTGGGGGTGTGGAAGAACCAGTGATGCTAAAGCTATGGAAAGCTTAGCATTGCAGTGCTGCTGTCCTGCTTGTATGTGCCAGGCTAAGAGTTGAGGCAAAGCCCAGGCTGTGAGCGCAGCCAGCACATTGCCCTTGAGGTTTGGGTCAGCAGGCACTGCCCTTGCTCTGCCTTTGTTAACAAACTGGGTTGCACGGCTTGGAACCAGTGCAGTCCAGCACCAGACCCACAGTAACTGTCTCCATGTACAGTAAGGAGGGGAGTAACAGCTCGAGACAGGTATGACAACCCTTTGTTGAGAGACTGGTGATACTGGGAGTAGATGCCTAAAATGGTTGGCAAGTTTTGTGTGACTGGGCTTACAGCCAGCACTGCCCCAGTGCAGCTACAGCCTTGGATCCCCCTTCCAGGGCACCAGCAATGGTGGGAGGATGAGTTGGGAGATGCTTTGCTGTGGGTTCCCTGTGCTACTCCTGAGCTGCATTTGAGGTCCTCAGCCTTGACCTCACCTCAGCTATACGCCACAGCAGCTTGTGCCAGGCCCACTCACTGGGTCAGCAGTCACTTGACCCTGGCTGACCATGGTTACTGACACCAAACTCTCTGCTCCTCTTGCATGGTGAGTATGGCACTGTTGTGCTGTCACCTTATCTCCAGCTCACCTGTTATCCTCTCCTGCCTCCAGCACCCCAAGCCCCCATGGCTGGAAGGGGGGGGCAGGAGCAGGAGCAGCTCTGTGTGCTCTTGTGATGAGAGAGCCAATAATACCAGAAAACGTTCTGTGAATGCCCTGTGTTAAATAGGTGTCTTGGTTTGAAAGACAGGTGTCTGCCAAGAAAGGCAGGAGCCTCCCTTGAAATGGAAAATGTAACCCCCTTCCCTCCGAATTATTATAATTTTGAAATTAAGGGGCTTTCAGGCAAAGATATGAGGAACAGGAATAACAGTTCTTTACTATTGTATATCTATATGTGTATAACCAGTCAAACAACAATAACTATGGCAGTAAGAGCAAACAATCACAAACCCAGTCCCAGCCTTCTCGGCTGTCAGGCCCTTTCCCCTCGGGTGCAGTTCCGCTCGCAGCCGGCAGGGGCGCTGGCGGCTCCCGGTGAGCAGGGCAGGTGCGATGGTTCCCCCGCGGCTGCAGGGGGCGCTCCGGAGCGAGCTCGGGGAGCACGCGGCACTGGCGGCCTGGGATCCCGGGAAGGGATGGGACAAAGGCTTCACAAACCGCTGGGCAGCCGATCCCGGTGTCCGGCCGGACCCTCGGGAACAGCAGGCTGGAACAGCAGGGATGAGCACAAATCCCGGGTGGCAGACGAGATGTATCGAACTCCGGAGCTGCAGTGGGAACCCCAGGAGGTCTCGGCAGGCAGGGCATGTGAGGCTACAGAATAGCGAAGGCTCAAAGCAACTGCAAAGGAACGGCGGGGGCAGGGCAGCCACAGCCCAGCTGCCAGCAGGGCAGGGAAAGGCAGGCTTGGGATCCCAGGGTTTTCCCTGAGGAACCCGAGCAGATGGTGAAAAAGTCCCTCTTTTAGTAAGGTGGGGTGTTAGGGTCCCAGTGCAACAGCCACTCCAGCGAGCAAGCTCCACTCATGGTAGAAGGAGGGCAGCCGAAAGCGGAAGCCTGCAGCGCTGATGAATTCCGTCCACAACGATGGCCGCCCTCCTCTCCCTCCAAACGCCGACAGAAACCAGCCAGCCAGGGGCTGTACCCAACCCTTTTTCCCAGTTCAAATCTCGTGGTATCCCCTGCCCTACACGAGAAAACCCCAGGTGAAAGAGAGTAGCCAGCTGGACCCCTCCCTCTGTAGCCAGGTCTTTTGTTTTTCTTAAGCGGTCAGTAATTTGTCCCCCTGGCAACATGTATGGGGAAAATTCCTTTAGCAGAAAAAGAAAACAGAAGGAGAACTCCTAAAACCCCAACAATAGGTCAAACTACTGCCCAGATACTCCTACGAGTGTTTACATGTGGGCTCACCATGGGGAGCTCTTTGCCGCAATAAAGTGCTGGGCTGACTGAGGGGCACAGTTCACTCAGATGGGTGATGGGATCTCTGTCCTTGCAGATTTTCAAGGTTTGGCTACACAAAGCCATAGTTTACCTGATCTAGTATTGGTGATGGTCTCATTTCAAGCAAGAGTTTGGGCTAATGCCCACCAAAGGTCCTCCCAACCAGCACGTCTGTAACTCCATACCAGGGAGCTAGAGGTTTGAGCTGGGCAGACATATGTAGTGAATTCTCCAGTAATCCAGCACAGACATCTTGTATCCAGTGTCTCAAAGACCTTACTGAATGGAACCAGGCTGATCTGGGTGCAGGCATTGCTGGCTGAAGTTCTTTGGATTGTGTGCTGTGACAGTTCTCTCTATCAAATGGTCTTAGCAAGTGTGAGGAAAAGAAAAAAACATCCCTGTTCTTCATTAATCCTGTCCGTTTTGTGAAGTCGACTGATGATATTGAACAGCCCAGGACAGTCCTCTGGAAAAAGATAGTTGGAGATATTTGACCTTTTGTAAAAATACATGTTTTTAAGCACCAATCAGGAGGTTGTTGTGGGGCTTTTTTTTATAGCAGGCATGATGTAAATTTGTATAACTAGCCAGGTGTTCTGCAATGGGGCTTTTAAAAAATCATCCTGTCCTAATTTTTTCTGCCTTACCATCTTCAGCTCCTTTGCAGAGTAAGTAGCAGTGCTATTGCGTTACTGCTTGGCAATGGCAGCAGCTGGCTGTAACCCAACCATGCAGCATGGGACACGGAAACACAGATGGAGCAGCAAATGCTCTTTGTTTCCTCTCCTGCTTTTTAAAACAGACTGTGAGTACATACTCAGGAGAGGTTTTTGCCATCTTCCTTGCTGCTGTGGCTCCCTGGCTGCTGACAAAGCCATGGCATTATACAGCAGGGGTAACATCTCCCTGCAGCAAAGGAGAGCTCTGTCCTTTGAGAGGAGTGCAGCCAAGAGGGGAAGGGCATTAGATACAATGTCAACATGCCCTTGAAGGGGAAAGAAGGGTGTAGTGGGTGAAATGGCTGAACTGAGCTGAGGGCTGCCCATGCAACAAGTCCTGCTTCTCTTGTTGCTCTGAGTCCTGATTCTGTGTTCATCTGAGCTTGGGTGAACCCCATCAGCTCATTAAACTGGCACAGAACAAAACTGAGTCTTGTTTTGACTGTTGTAGGTTAAGGGTGAGTCGGACGGACGTAGACGGAGACGAATGGAGAGATCTCTATAGGCAGGTCTTGGGACACAGTCGGTTTATTGTAAAGGCGTGGGTATAGGGGCACTGCTCAGAGCTGCCTGACTCAGCTCTGAGCAGGCCCAAGAGAGTAAGCAGGTGAGAGAGAGAGAGAGGGTGTGAGAGCAAGAGTGGAAGTAAGAGTAGAAGTGGAAGAGAGGAATAGAGAATGTCTGAAGTCCTGGTTACAATACAATAAATCATCTTCTGTACTGAATATTCTAATTGTCACTAACCAATCTAATACAAGATACAAATCCTATAGCATTTACATACAGCCTATAAGAGTTCTTATATTACCATAGAGTGTTACATCTTAACTTCTAAAAACTACTCTTTGGACCCCTTCTGCTGAGCTAGTAGGGTCTGCTCTGACCCTTGGACCTGTTTGCAAGCAGAGGGTATTGTTCCATCAAGAGGGGATTACTTCAGTGGCCATACCATTGTTTTCCAGTTGTTCAGTAACTAAGACCTGGTATTTCAAAAGTGGCTTTCATTTCGATGTTGCCTGTAGTTTTCATATTCCCAAAATCTTTTGTCAGGCAATCATATTTCCAAGGCTTTCCTGTTTCATCTTCCCCAACAGACTGTCAAGAACCTCTATTGGCCTGATGGATGATCTGGCAAGCACTCGGATGAGAATGAGGAGCGGAGCCACACATCAGGGTGGGCCAGGAGAAGAACAGGGAAGGAAGGTGGAGATGGGATGTCCCTTGTGAACCAGATCGACTCCGCTGTCCAGGGTAGTCCTTGTCCAAAAGCTAGACAAGACATAGGAAGGGAGGTCCATGCTGCCAGTTAACTTTCTATGAGGCTGCTGGCAGTGAAGGTCAGGAAAATCTCCCCAGCAGAGGTTTGCCTTTACTTCAAAATTCCTGCAGGATGAAAGCTCCCCAAAATAAAGTACCTATGTCCCTGACACCGAATGAGTTACATGTTCCCAAAGGACTTCTGTATCACAGCCTCCCACACTTCTGTTTCTGGTAAGCTCTGCTGCTCTCAAATCTGTGTCTGCTAAGGATTTACTGGTCAAGCTGGGCAATGGTGCTCTCTGCTCTGCAGGAGATGTTATACTCTGGAAAATATGAAACTGTCTCACCACCAGCAGCCTTGAGCTGGGGGACACCTGCCCAGAGCAGAGGACGATTGCTGAGAGGCCTGTGGCCAGGGCTTATGACACAAGACTCAGCTAGTACTGCCAGTGCACCCAAACAGTAGCATGAGCAGTGGAGACAGAGCTGTGCCACCTCCCTGTACCTCCCTGCTCCCTCTCCCACTGGGCTGCACATGCTCTTGGCCCATCTGGCCTTGCTGTGGCTGATGTTTGTGCTGCACAATGTAATACTGTAGGTACTTGGCCAGAAGTGAGTTTATTGTTTAGCCACAGACAGAATCTGTAATTCCTCAAGTTAATCCTACAGTCTGACTTTTTTTCTCACAAGCCTTGACAAATTAACTGAATCCACATTTCTGTGAATAACCTGGAAGGAAGGTTCCACAGTCAGGTCTCAAGACAAAGAAAGATGAGGATTTGTGAGATCACTTTCACCATTTCTGACCAGTGCAGAGACATTTCTGGGGGCATTTCTTTCTGGCCTTGTTGTCTCTTGGGATGATCATTCAGACATCTGTCTGAGATCCCACCAGGGTGTATTGCCTACGTTTTCTCAGCTTCATCCCATGACTCCTGTTCTTCTTATGTAACACAAAAAAAATTTGTTTCATTTTGTTGTTTACAGGTCCTCAACTGAAATTTCTGCATGTTGTTATTTCTCATTGTATCCTTTCAATAAAATAATACAGATTTCATTTTTTAAAATTCAATCCCTTTTACCCTCAGGTATTGTTTTGAGCTCTGCCTGCACACCACCTCCTTACTAATACATACTGAAAACAGAAATCCTATAATGAGCACTAGAAGTGGGTTATAACTCTTTATCTGTTATCCTTTCTCAGTCAAGGGTTCAAGGACCAGCCAGATTCCTGCTGAACTCAGCAGCAAGTTCTTTGCTCTACCACAAAACTCCAGCAGGAAGTGAAGTTTCCAAACCTGTGGTTGCCAGCATTGCAATGCTGAATGTCCCCCTGTGCTGCACTAACTGTGTCAGGCAAGTTGGGTTCCTCTCAACATCCAGGTATTCAGCTTTAGGCAAACCCCTTTGAAAGCTGTTCTTTGCTAGTTTTTTTAGCATCTTGGAGATCTACTAGGCAGATCAACTCAACAAACAGGTTCTTGTATTTTAATTTGAGTGCTGTGCACTCAGGCTGGGTGCTGACAGCTGGAACTTGTGCATCTCTGTCCATGTACCTCTGAGGCTGCTCATTGTGAACAGCTGCTGTTAGAGGAGAGAGAAAACACTTGGGATTACACCTGAGCAGTGTCTCAGGGGACCACCCCATGCAACCCACAGGTAGTCCCCCAGAACAGCACATCTGCAGGAGGCCATGGTCAGCCCCACCATGGTGGGGCTGTCTCATGGGCCGCCCAGACTGTTGAGCAGCTCACGGGGATGAGGCAGGTCTGAGATCAACCTGGAGTCAGTCTACAGGCTGGAGTCAGCATGAGGCCAGTGATGGTGACCAGGGACAGATTCAGCCCATGACAGGTCCTGTGCAGGGCTGGGCTACAAGCCCTAGGTGGGGCTGGCCTAAGGGCTTGTTAGTGCTCTTGGGGCCCAGAGAACAGCTTCACAGGCAGGTAAGATAACAGCATGAGCATGGCCAGTTTAAACGAGGCCAAAGTTCTGCCTCCCCCAGGTCCTGATCTCCAGAAGTGGTTGACAAAGGAAAACCTTCACCCTTTCCTCACATGCAATTCCTAGGCAAGCAGAAGTGGAGGGGTGTAGATGCTGGCTCTGCTGCTCATATTGACATCTCACCAGGCCTTCTGGAAGGACAAACAGCATCCTCCAGTACTCAAACTAGAAAAGAAGCTGAGGACAGGCAGGTTGATACATGGAAGAAGCTCAAATCTCTCCACCAGCGGTGTCAAGTCCTTGGGGAGCAAATCGCCCCCTCATGTCAGAGATGGACTAAGATCATCATGTGCCAAAAAAGCTGGGTCCTCTGGCTGTCAGCCAGTCCCTGCCCATGTCTTTAGCAACCTCATGCAGGCCAGTGGGCTGTAGTTGGGATCCATGCGAGGAAACAGAATCTGCTCAAATCTACCTTGTGTAGTCAGATTCAATAGCTTGTAACCTATTCAGGATTTTCTCTGCTGGCATATGGACATGGTCTACATCACCTTCACATTTTGAAGGGTATTTTATCTTTAATTTAATATTTTAATAGCCTTTTTAATGGTGCTTTGTAGCTGTGAAAAACGAGGTTCACTCTCCTGTGAGAATTTAAAGGGTTTAATATAAAGACGATAAGAGACACATAAAATAAAGCAAAGGGATAACGGCCGGGTGCCTTGGCGCTCTGCCAAGAGCACATCTGATGCTAGAGGTGAGTCCTTTTTATACCATTTTTACTGTCTGTTCTCTATTCATATTCAAACTTTTCCAGGAACTGTTCTGCATGGCCACTCCTTGGTTCCGCCTTTTTAGAGCATGCGTAGTCTTCTGCCTTGTGGTTTTATTTCTTTTGATTCTTGGGGTTGGGCCCACTAGGTAAGAGTCGATGGTGGGGTGGATCTCTTAATTCTCCAGACAGTCAGGGCTGATTGCAGCTTTGGGCCTCTTTGCCCTCCGGGCAGAGCGGTGATAAGGGCTCTCGGACCCTCCTGGCTGCCCGTTCTCCAGGCGGAGCAGCCTTTGGGCCCTTTTGTTCCCTGGAGAAAGTGTTGATTAGCAGCTCCTTGGGCCTCATCCTCTGCTCGCTTGGAGGTTCTCTTACTTGCTCACACTTGCTCACACTTGCTAACATTTCTTGCTAAAACGAGAGAAAACTACATCCACACAGCAAAAAAGCATTTCTAACATTATATAATATCTATCTTAATACTTTGCGAGAAGCCAATACTATAATATATGTTTATAACAGTAGCCATAGCTTTTTCTTTGTGGTGATACAACTGTTCTGAGTAATTTTAGAATCTCCATGCTTCTTACAATCATGTTATCCTTTCAGTTTATTCATTTTTTAATCAACTCTTGAGGGAGGAATTCCTTTGTTGATGTTATTCTTCTGATGTCACCAGATTGAACATAATACTCACTGCTATGCATGACTGTTCTAATGGCCCCTCACAGAACTCAGCATTAAACCCAATTGCTTCTTTTATGTTCTCCAGCCAGCTGCTCCAAAAATCAAGCCTTTGTGGTATCTAAATGTAGCAACCGCATGATATGCTGATGTGACATTTACTCACTCGGTGTGGGGGTAATTGGAGACTTTTCATAATGATTTTCTGCCTTGGTAGCCAATCTGACCTCCTAAATACGTCACTGTCACCACCACTGGTTTTACAGTCTGTTCACTACAATAGCCCTGATTCTCTCGTTTGCCTATTTAGGTGTGAGTTTTCCACATATAGGGGTTCAGTGTTACATCTTGGAAGATTAAAATGGTTCAGGCACACTGATACCGAAGTTTCTTCAATATCCAGCATCGCTCCTCCACATGCTCAATAGTCAGTTCTTCCTGCACATCCGCAGCCAGCTACTGCAGTGTTCTACCTGTTACCTGTCTTGTACCCGTGTCTGATAAGGTTGTTCTCAGTCAAAACTGGGTAGTGTAGCTTTTCTGCCTGCTTTTGTGGTTGCTCAAATTTGTTTAGGAGCACATTGGTGGCTGTTACCAAGTTTCTGTGCCTTTTTAGGCCGGAGTTCATTTGTTCATCTTCCCATTAGTAATTTCCTACTTTTTCAGTTTTGTCAACCTCCAACCTCGTCTTTTAACTAAGTGAGGGAGCGGCCCTGCACCCCTCACCCCCCTCCCTGCTCCTGACCAACGGCGCGGGCAGAGGTCAGCGAGCAGTGAATAGTGGTCAGCGGGCAGTGGGAGGCAAACGGTGGTCAGCAGGCAGGGACAACGAGCGGTGGGCAGCGCGGGCGCAGGCAGGCGGCGCAGATAAGACGCAGGGCGGGCAGGAGACGGTGCAGGAACGCAGCGATGCAGGAAGCGGCTGTCGCAAGCAGGCACTCTTACCAAGCAGTCCCACATGGTCTAGCGGTTAGGATTCCTGGTTTTCACCCAGGCGGCCCGGGTTCGACTCCCGGTGTGGGAAAACGCGAGCTTTTTCTTCCGTTCGCCCTCTTGCCTTTCGGTTGTAAATTCTGCGCGACCCCTTCTACCGCTCACGGCGCGGGTGACACGAGCAACCCCCGGCGCCTTACGCGAACGCACGCCCAGGTTTAGAGGGAGGAACGAACACCAGCGATAGTCGGCATTATCCCCTAGCGCAGCAGAGCCAGTCCCTCCTCCGGATCAAGCCATCCCACAAACAAGAAAACTTTTTTTTTGGAATGTGTTACTGAGAGCTTCCCCTCAGCTCCAGAGGTGAATCCAGCCAAGTGCGTAGTGACCACACCAACAGCCCTGCGGAGCTGAACGCCGACAGCCGACGGGCCAGGGCAGTGCTGTGATACGCTGGGTCTGGCAACAAGACTGGACACGCAGCTTGTGCCGCTCTTTGCTACTCCCGACCCCTCATTAGCCACCTTAGCCCTGTCCGTGAGTACTGGAAGCGTGGGGCTGCATCCTTTCTCGTACACTGCCTGGGCACCAGCCAAGGGGAAGGGGTGTGTTCGTGGAGAAGACAAAAAACCCCCACGTCTGTGTACTGCTTCCAGAGCCTGGCTCCACAGGCAAATGATAGGAGAGAAAGGTAAATCCACCAACATGAGCCTATGCACATACTTCAGTCACAATCACAAGATGAGGGAGCAAGGAACATGGAGCTGGTTAGAGCAGACCTGATGGCTGCCTGGAAGCCGAGGCGTAAGGGACAGACAGTGCATGGGAATAAATAGAATAAATCTTGTTTTGTCTGTGAGAAGACTAGTAATTTTGTTTACAACCAACCTGTACAGAAACAATTAGGTTGGAAAAAACCCTATTACAGTCATGCTTTGTTTTTAATTTTAAACAGATCATTTTTCCTAAATGTTCCAAACTCTACTAGTTGACCACTTCAGCTTAGAAAGACTTGGACACTCTGGGCAAGGGCCCCAGGACCATTTACTGCTATTAACATTTCAGAAACGTTGTTAGAAATGACATTAAATGAGACAGTAGCCTGGGACTTCCAGAAAAGTTATCATTTCAGGAGGAAAAGTTTGTTTAGAATTAATCTTTACATTGTTTCAGATTTGTAGAACAAAAAAAAATAAACAACCTAAAATTCCCCAGCAACAATTTATTGCATGCTGATACCAGCAGGAAACCCACTTTATGTTATCTGTACTACCTTGAACAATTCCAAATTTACAACGTATTATTAAATTTAAATACAAACGAACCATTCTGTGAGCTCTGAGGGAAACGAAGCACTGTTAATGAAACAAGACGGACTTGTTTAAACAAAAACACTAGTTCCCTTCTGAGTTAAACATTCAGCTTCAAGACTTCAGCAATCTGCAGTGGCTTGGGCCAAAAGCCACACCAGAAGGGCAGGCCATTGACAGATTTACTTGGGATTGAAGTGGCTAAAAAATCTGCAAGACACTGCTGGCCTGTTAAGGGAGGTGTTGTTTCTGGCAGAAGGGTACTGCTGAACACCTTCGGACATTGCTAATCTGAATGAATCAAGCCCTCGGCCAAAAGGAGGAAGATCAGACCACAGACCCTATTAAATCATCACGTCAGCACAATCTCTGGTGAAGGAACACAGTAATTTCGCCCTCCTGCCCTAATCCACTTTAGTGTGCTGGAAAGCAAGAACCTACGACAAGGCCTCGGCATGGTGCTCAGAATATCCTGAAGAACCCTTCCGAAGGCAGGGAAAGAACGGGCGCTCAGAACGCACCGCAAACCCACAAGCTGGGCCCCGGGCCCCGGGCGCAGCCGCAGCCCCGCCCACAGCCGGCCCCAGGCTCGGCCCGCCCGCCGGGCGCCAGGCGGGCGTGCAAGCTCTCGCGAGAGCTCAGAAGCGCGTGACAAAGCCACCTGTCTACCCAAGTCTCGCGAGCATTTCCGCCACTGCTTCCGGTTGCGATATCTCGCGAGAGGTGGCGAGCCTGGGGGTGCCCGGCCTTGTTTGGCCGTGCATCTCGCGAGAGCCCCTGCGCGGTACGCTGGGCGCCCCCGTGCCGTGCGCGGAGCGGCGAGCGGCCGGGCGCCATTTCGGGAGCAGCCGCGGAGCCATAGACGGGGCCAGACCGGCACCGGGACGGACTCACGACCGCGCTGTCCCTAGCCGCCCGCTCCCCGCGGCTGCCTGAGCGCCGCTGTCCATTTAAGGTTCAGACGCCTGGAGAGGGTGCTTGAGCCCTCGGGCCCATCCCCCACCGCCAGCGCAGTGACGCCGGAGCCGCCGTTGCTGGACCAAGGGGCCCTAGCGAGGATCGCACTGATCGTGGCGCAGGTAATTGCTCGTGGGGCCGGGGCCCCCCCGCCGGGCAAGCGGCGGCCTGGTCCGCGGGCTGCTGCGGCCTGGGTGTCTGCGCCCCTCCCGCCGCCATGGCCGCCTCGGCCCTTCCCGCGGGGCCGCTCTGCCCGTCACCGGGACCAGAGCTCCCGGCGGCCCCCGCCCCGCCGCCCGGCCGTGTGCGGTTCGGTTGTTCGTGGCCACGTCGCGGACAGACCGAGCTACCCCCGGCATGGCGCTGCCCCGCCCCGGCTCCCCCCTACAGCCCCCCCCTTCCCGCGATGGCGCTGTGCGGAGGGACCGGGCGGGAGCGGCTGCGGGGCTGTTCGCCCTGGGAGACGGGGCGGGGAGGGGCGGAGGTGGGGCGGGCGGGGAGTGAAGGCCTTTGGAAGGAGCGAGGTAGGAGGGCAGCCACAGCAGGGTAGGCAGCACTGGGCATCACTGTGTCTGGGAAACCGAATTCGCTCCGCGTGATCGTCTCAGGAGAGTGCGGGAATTCTGACTGAGGAGTTGCGTGCAGACGTATGGGTCCTGCTGAGAGGCGATCTGCCCTCCCGAGGCGTCGGAGTCCTCCCTAAAGTTTCCTGATGCTTTTCCAGGACACTACATGTAAAACGTGTAGAATTGTCATTCATTGGATTTCTAAAACAAATAATTTTGAGAACGGAACCCTTTTAAATTCCTTTTATGTAATACAGTACAGCACAAAGAGAGAGTGTTTCTCTTCAAAATAGTGACTAGTTCAGTTGCAGTAAATTTCCTGTCCCTTTACGTTTTCTGTAGATCCACAAAGTTTCAGGTGTAGTTCATTCCTTGTTTGTTTTGATGGTTTGGGAGGGTTTTTTGTTTGCTTGTTAGGGTGGTTTTGTTATTTTTTTTCCCTCTACAAACAAGTTAGTCGCTTTTTTGAGCAAGCTGAAAGGCTTTCAGGAAAATTATTTTGAGCATCAGTGTTTAATGAAAGATATTTGAAAATCTGTCAGGATTTTCTAGTCATTTGAAATTATTGCGAACTTTCATTTGTGATTTTAAAAAAAATACTTTCAACTCCATATGTAGCATTATTATATGCATTACATATATGCATTGCAGGGCTGATAGCAGGATTCTGTTACATAGACAGAACGTACTCTGATAACATGCTATTGTCCCAGTGGAAGTGTTTTGTAAAGAGTACAAAGGGTACAGATTGCTGGGGTGAGGCCAAAGGTCCATGCAGTTCAGGAGATTGTCAGTGATGGTGGCCAGTAGTAAATGCCAAAGAAAGAATGGGAACAGCACAGTCACACATTGACAGTTCTCTCTATGTGCACTTAGTTGTGGTTCACGGTCACGAGGCGTGTCTTTGTTTAATGAAAAGCTTTTTCTGTAAACTTTTATGGGTTTGGGGGGGTTTTTTTTGAACACTGCATGTGCTTATTTTTCTCTGTCGGGATCCATAGTGCCCTTCCACAGTGAATTCAATGGCTAAATGCTTTGTGAATAAGGACCATTGTTTTGAACCCACTGGATGATAGTTCATTCACTTACTGTTTGGGTGAATGCAGTAATAGTTCTTCCCTCGGCACTTTTCCATGCCATTCAAGGTTTGATGGTCCCTATTGTGGCCACCCCTCTTCAGGATGAATAATTCCTCACCAAATGTAGCTGGATATGTTGGTTAAATTACACATCTGAAACTAATTTTGAGTGGGAGTTGTCACCGGTGGGAATTTTTTTGTAGAATTCTGGGTTTGGCTTTTTCATGGCCCTTAGTCATACTGATGTACTATTTATACTACATACTGGTAGAACAGCAGTGAATTAAATCACTTGCATGTATGTAGATGGCTTGAAAAGCTGAATATAAATACTGTAGTAAGAAGTAAAATTGAGCCATTGCACTTAAATGAAGGATGCTCATATCTGTAAGTGATAGCACTATAGCCCAGCAGGTAGTAATTTGAAAATGAGGTTAGTGTGCCTCAGTTAAGTAATTGAGTGTGAACTTCCAGTGTTGTGATCCTGCTTGAGGATTGTGTTTTATTCTAGAATGTATTCCTGGGCCAGGGTCAGATGTGCTGCAGCTCTGGTAAAGCATTCTCAATTATGACATTGTAAGTGGCCTGTTTAAAGAATCTTGATGTGTTGGAGCAATTTCATTATTCTGCCCAAGTCTCGGGACAGCACAGTTCCTGCAGTAGTGCCTGTAGACAAGGTGCAAGAACTAACCTGTATGATTAAAAATCCATTTTATTGTGCACATGCAGGGAAATCTTCACTGTTGGGCCGTCAGACTTGTATCTAGAGGACTGGCTATTCTTGAGCTTAAGAAAGAAAAAGAAGAGAAACTTTCCCTAAGAGATTTGAGGAAGTTAATGTCCAAGTTTAATTCCAGGAGTCTTGAGAGTTGCTTAATTGCATATGCATAGGGAGAGGAAATCAAGTGTCAAAGTGATTCAGAGTATAGTAAACATAAAATTATATTAAAGGGTTGAAATTGGAAAATAAGAGGAGCAACTAAACCCAAAATGTTCGTGGTGCCAAATGTTACCTGGTGTGGTGGGTCTTTTTTGTCTGAGAAGTTCCAGACTGGATGGACTTTATGTATGCTTTAGTAGCTCTTAGTACTGGAATCATAACTATTTTCCTGTGGCCCCTGTTATGCAGGAGGCTGCATTTCTCAAAGTACCACAGTGTCCACATCCTGAGGTTGATAAATGATGATGGCAAAGGCTAGGAGCTGTGAACAGGTTTGCCTGATGGTGCATTGTCCTTTGGTGAAGCTCTAGCACTTCTCAAGATGGCCACCAGAGCTGTGTTTGTGTGTCATAAATACACTGTGCTCTTTGTTTTGAAAGAAATTGGTGGAATACCTCTGGGGTTTCCTCTGGCTAATGGTGTTCAATCACATTTTGTTGTTTGCAGCTGTAATTACTTTGCACACATTCATTATCAGCTCACTGGGCAAAGCTTCATTCCAGTTTTTGTGGGAAATATCTACCGAAGCCCTGCATCGTGACTTTGAGCCAATGCAGCGATGACCTCTTAAGTAAAAGCTGTTGCAATATAAAGCACGAGGGTGTTTTCCAACTCAGGTGGAATTTACTTCTTCTTTCAGGTGTCCTGAAAAAATGGCTGATGATATTGATATTGAAGCAATGCTTGAAGCTCCTTACAAGAAGGTGAGAAAAAATATGCCAGTGAGGTCCTGTTTACCTTAATTTAGCATTATTCATGAAACTACTGCTGAACTGTAAACTAACATCCCTGGAGCCCTCATGATTTATCTTACTGGACATGCATTACATGTTACTGTCAAGTTAATATATACTGTTAATGTAATTATATTGTGCAGTAGTTTCACTTCAGCGTGATGAATAAATGCCCATCTATCTCTCTTTGTAGACTTGCCTAACGATATCTCACCTCTACTCCCATGAATTCACCTTTGATTCCAGTGTGAACTGTCAATCATAAGGTAGTAATTGAGTGACGTATCGCTGTACCGTGGTCCCCTAGGTTAAAAAAAAACCAACACCAAACACCATCAAAACAAAACAAAAGAAATCTACCCAAAAACCAACTAAACAAAACCAAAACAAAACCAAAACAAACCCCAGAAACCAAAATCCTAAAACCTTTCCTCTAAAATTGCCAAGTCTAGTTTGGTATAGCAACAAGGTGAATGCAGTGGTTTGGGAAAACAGCAGGGTTCCAAGAATAACCTTTTCACCAGTCCCATGGCAAGTAAATATTTGAACAATCTGCTCAGTGCGAGAAGAGTGGGACTTGCTTTTAATGCAGAAGGCTGCTGGCGGTTAATCTTTCAACAGGGCAGATGAAAATCAATTGCTGAGTGAACGAATTTACAGAAATTCTTGGATCCCTGAATAGAATGTTCTTAGCGAGTAAAAGACAGTATCACAGTCTGTGGTGTCATTCTAAAATAAGCTCTTGTATTCTTCTGTCCTAGTTGTTTAATTAGGAAATGTTGATTTTTGTGTGAAATTATTATCAATTAGCTTAGTGATGTCTTTCACTTAAACCAGCAGCAAATGAATAGTCTTTTTTTGTTTTCCACCAGATGGTGGTGAAGTGTTAACAGACTGCATGCTTTAGCACTGATTTTGAAAGAAATGTATATAAGTTTAAGTTGCGTAGGAATTGTACTTTTGATGTAACCAATGTGATTAAACTGTAAAGCCAGTATATAGATTACATAGCAGCTATTGTTAGTCTATTTTGCAGTGTTTATTACAACTATGTCATGAATTTTGGATGAGCATTCGTAAGTTTTAAGTGGTATATTTAGTTTATGTAATACTTAGCAGTTACATTTACATCTTGAAGAGAAAGTTGTGAACTGTTGTGTTAAAATTCTTGTGTCCTGGCTTAACATGGATATTTTCCATGTAAACAGGTATGGAAATAGGGAATGTTTAGGCTGGACTGGTGGATTATTGATGGCTTTCTTGGGAGTCGACGTTACTAAAGCAGTGTGAATCCCTGTTTGCTTCAGGGCAAGATGTGTGACAGAGGTGACATCAAGCTCTTACAACCCTTCAACGAAAATGAGTGAAGATCTCGGGAATGGCATCGGTCACAGGAATTCCATAGTGGCTGGCTGCTAGTGTAGCCACGGGGCTTAGGCAGAGATAGCCTTGGTACTAATCAGAGGGGCTCGCAAACACCTCAAACTTCCTCTTAAATTTTATAGAAATAACATTTAGCCACTTGAGTGCTGAATTCTACAGGATAACTTGCTCTCTAAACCATGTAAGGAAGTATCTACAATTTAATACACACTTTTAAATGATGTAAGTCTTGTATTTTGTAATTGTATGACTTAAATTTAAGCAGCAAAGTGGTTAAACATGCCTATCTAAATTTTCTAAAGCTTTCCACATTAAGCTGTAAACAAGTAATTTAGTATTAAAATTTTTGTTTTTTATTTTCTTATTCCTATTCCCATTACCCTTTGACCACTTGAAATATTTCCGCTTCGTCCTCACGATGTTCTTCTATCAACCCTGCTTAGGATGAGAACAAATTGAGCAGTGCCAATGGCCACGAAGAACGCAGCAAGAAGTAAGTATTTTCTCAATTCTCTACGTTTGGGGAGAGGCTGCTGATTTTCGTGGACTTGTGAATCCATGTCAATAGTGTTTAAAGAAATAAATTGAAAAAACTCTGTATTTGCAGTTGCAGCAATTTGGAAATTTTCTTTTGCTTACAAATGTGGTTAATACCTTTTGCAACTGATGTCATCAAAATTGTGGAAACATTTGCTTAGCATTAGATAAATATACAGACTTGTTACGTTCAGCATATTTAATTTTTTTGCTGTCTTAAGTAATGGCCTGAGCATCTGTTTAATATGTGTCTTATGTATACATGCAGATATATTTTAGAAACTAGGAGAAACTGTAAGCTTTGGTGGTCTCAGGCTGAGATGGAGGAAGAAATTTGTGAATAACCCAAATGCAGTAATGGAACAGTTGCTCACTGTTTTTCAAATACGAGGTATAATTGACATACAGGTTTTAGAAGTTTCAATTTTCTAAGTAAATGGGTAAAGTTACAAAAATCTGCAGTTTGCCCCAAATCTATAACAGCCATAGACTTAAAAAAGCAAGTGGCTTATGAGTGGGAGTAGCAAGTAGGAAGCAAAACTCTTAAGCAGCATGTTACAGACTGTTGGCAGGGAGTATTAAGAGGAAACAATCTTCCTTTCCCCCAGACTTGCCTCTTCCTTTCTATTTTTGTTGTGTTTTGTTTTACTTTGTTATATATAATTTATTCTTAGAATTGTGAAGCTGTGTTTAAAGTATGTTTAAACGCCACATGAAGTACTGCAACTGCTATGTACTAGATCTAACACTGGAAGTGTGAGTTTTTAGTCCTTTTACTCTTCTGAAAGCATTCTCTAGCAATTAAAAATTTTAAAATAGAAATGCGCTGTTGCAAACTTGACATGGCTCATGATAGAAGATTGCTGACATGCTTAGCCACCCATTTAACGAAAAAAAGTATAAATACCAACAGGTAGAAACTTTTCCTATCAATGTCTGTGACATCAGAGGAAATGTGGAATGTGGGGTAAATAACACTGAGCTATGTGTGTAACTGAAGTTGCACTTTTCTTTTTCAGGAGAAAAAAGAGCAAGAGCCGAAGTCGAAGCCATGATAGAAAGAGGAGCAGAAGTAAGGAACGCAAACGGAGCCGAGATCGGGAACGGAAAAAGAGCAGAAGCCGGGAAAGGAAACGGAGCAGAAGCAAAGAACGTAGACGCAGCCGGTCTAGGAGTAGAGATCGCAGATTCAGAGGCCGCTATAGAAGTCCCTAGTAGGTTATTTGTTTAGAGTTGCATGTGTGCTGCTTCAATGTTACAATGTGGAAGGTTAAAGTTTCGCTCTGCTTTCTAAATTGGCCAATAATTATCTTAGAAAAGAAGGTGAGAGGTTAAGCTTGAATAATGTCAATAAATATGGAGTGAAAAAGAGGAGGACAGTAATATTCCTCTTCTAATTTTCATTCTTAGCCAAACATAGAGATGGAAAAGCAAATGAAAGAATGTGTACAGCTGACTGGAAAGCAAAGTTTATCACAAAATCAGTAGCAAAGTTTATCACAAAATCAGTGTAAGAACCAAATTGTCTCTGTGTCCTAACTATCTTAAGTATATGAACTTGATGGTTTAACAGTCAAAAAATTAATAGTAGTCTGTTACTTTGGTTACAGGCTCATAAACCCCTTTTTTTTCGTATTACTAAAGATTTTTACTGTTTTGCTGTTCTTAAACATTAAATTCTCTAAATGAATATTCACACAAACACATTCCATGTTTATGCATCCAAACTGGAAGCATCTTGTCTTAGCAATGCCTATGTGTTGCATATTTGCCCTGCTTTTTCTCAACTTGTTTAGAGGCTGACAAGAATTCTTTTGTTCCTCTCAGATATTTAGTTTGATAGAACTTCAGCAATAGGTAGTTCCAGGCATTTGTAAATAAATTCTCAAAAGATGTTTTTTCATCAGTTATCATTTCTGATGGTTTGTACTGTGGCTCTCCCCTTTGCTTCCCATTGCTTCCTTCTGCAGAAGCACAGTGAGAACTGGGCTGTATGCTTGACTGTCATTGATTACCTGAGACTGCTCTTTGTCTCTGCTGTTGTCCAGGTCTCCTCTCAACCGTTGCCAGATCTTGGAATGCAAGATCATGTAAAAAGAAGGCATTTGAAAAGGTGTATTTTTTTATTCATGACATGTAATGTCACCATGATGGAGAGCTCTCTCAAGATGTTGGAGCAGACAGTGTTTGCCTTCTGATAAATTGTAGGCATTTGTAGGCATAAAATTCATGTGCAGTTTTATGCACATGAATGTTTTTCTTGGGGCTTTTTGTACTCTTGGACTACAGACAAAACTTCCTGAGGTCTCAGGGTCTCATTGTGCTAAGTCACCTGGATGTTGTAATTTTCGTAACGAAAACTTATTGCAGTTCCTGGGTCCTCTGAGGTGCAGTGGCATCCTTTGCATCATCAGCCCTGTGTATGTGGGGATCATATTATGTATTAGCCCTGCTTTTCCTTTGTCTTGAATATCAGAGCCTCTGTACAATGCTCTGGGCTTCAGCTGTGAAGATTTCAGCAGTGCAGAGTTGGCTTGTTTTCCTACAACTCTTGCACCTGTAAGATTACAGTAGCTAGTTGGGTTGCGCCAGTGCTGCTGTTGTGGATCAAGATACAGATGACCATGATCAAAAACTTCAGCCTTCTATATATGAAGCCTGCTGGTCTCCTCACCTCCAGTGCAGTGTTGTGTGAAGAGGATGTACCTTTGTCTCATCTTGTAATTGGGACTTGCTGCATTCTCCCAGCTATGTTGGAGGATTTTGTTCTTTGTTTTTCTAGTTGTCACTGGGTGAGGTAGTTTTTCACCTGGAGAAATTTGGGAGTTCCAGTATTCTGGTCTTCCAAAATGATTTCCTTAAGCAGAGGTTGAAAGTATTGATGTTACTACAATAACCCATGCCTGTTTTAATGCACTGAGATATGTTATGCCAAAAAGGTAAATGGTTACAAGGAGTCTTTTTTGCTATTCTGACACTCTTCCATAGCTGTTCTGGGTGATTTCTCTGGTGTTGAGGCACAGTGAACAAGAAGCAGAGATAATCTAGTATGCTCTGAGGATACATAGTTGTGCTTATTCATTTGATAGTTTGTTCTCTGCTTCAGTTGCCAAATTGTTGCTTTCATTTAACCAAGTAGAATTCTAGTGTGCTTAGATGGGTTAGTGGAAGACTGGTATAGGGCAAGCACCTGTATCCCAGAAGCTTTGGTGTTCACTGTCGGCAGTCAGCAAGCAGTTGCTGTTATTCAGTTGTAGATGATGGATGGTCCTGTTAAAGTGATAAACATGCTAATGTGATTCCAAAACTCTTGTTTTGGCTCAAAAGGTGTGAAAGAGAAGGACCTCAGAAGATGCGGTTGTGGAGAGCTCTTCATTTCCTGTTCAGGCTCTTTAAATGCAGAGACCCACCTTTAAATCTGTATAACAGGTGCTGAATTTCAGGGAGACAAAAGCTTTGGCGATTGAGCCTTCCCCATCACCAGCCACCTTTGGATCTACCAAAACTGGGCTTTCATTTGAAGAAGTCTTCTCTGTATCAGTGCCATAAGCTCACTGTTTCAAAAGTGACTGCCAGAGTACTCTTGCTGGCTGGAGAATTTATTTCTGGAATTTCTCCTTGTGGGGCTGTTCTGGTAGTTCTGGGTTGGAGTTACTGCTGGCAGGGTTGTAGCTGACTGCAGCATCTAGATCAAAATGCTTTATGCCTTCTATTTTATCTTATTTTTTACTCTTCCTCCTCTTTGTGGTCTTTCTCATTAGCTTTATAAAGGCTCTTTTTCAAGCTGATATCTGCAAACTGAGATGGTTTTGCTGGTGGGAGCAGTTAGGAGGAGTCTCAGCAACAGTGAGAGAAGTAGTGTAGGTGATTCTGAAGGAAAAGAAGAGGGTGCTACAGAGAACCTGAAAACTTCAAGTTTGTCAGTTTAGGCTTGAGGTTGTGGTAAAATGTTTTACTACTTTAAAACTAGGTGACTGGCTTGCATTGCTTAGTGTTCACAGGGGTATTTTTTCTAATGTTATTTTCATGTATGTTGTCCCTTAAGTGCTACATAGCTGTATCATTAGGTTTCTTAGGAGAAAGAACTTGACTGAGTAGTCTTGCTTAGACATCTGTCAGGCAAATCCCGGCCCATACAGTAGAAGTCACTTAGACCATCCTATTTCTATTCTGAAACCAAGAATTTAGACAAAGCTGTTAGGAAAACAGGTTTATTACATGATGACTCAAAGTTCATTGTGATTCTCCTGGACTTTGTTAGCCAAAGTTTGCCTTGTCTGGCATTGTTTTGTCAAAGTCTTGAATATGAATGAGCAGGTAAAAGCTGATAATTTGCTGGCTGTCTTCTGACGTGACCGTTTTTGGGCCATGTGGCATCACATAGGTTTTGTGAAAGTGTGTGCTTTGGCTGCACACAGGACTTCGGCTTACAAGGAAGGTGACTCCTAGACATAGAGATTAATGGCTTGTGACTTGGTGCTTCTGTACAGGTTAGCAGGAACTGGGCAACAATTGTAGAGACAGTAGAAGCAAAGAAGAAACTTAAAATCCACAGCTTTACAAGCAAGTCTCACTAGAAAAACACAGGGAGAATACTGTTGAAAAGGGATTTTGAGAAGGTAACTTGGACTCTCACCTTGCCCCAGGCAGCTTTCTGCTTGGTCTGTTCCAGTGGTCTGGGATTTCTTAATGTTGCTCTCATGGAGTTTGTAAATGAGATGGTACTAGTCAAGAGTGAAAATGGAGACTTTTGGAGTTGTGGTGGGTTGTGGGTTTTCCCTGCCCCTTTTTCCTCTTCCTCCCCCCCCAGCCCCCTGCTTGTGCCTGTATTTGAAAACTGTTACTTCTCAGTTGTTTGTGTTTTGGTTTTGTTTTTCATTAGGTTTAGACAAATACAAGATTTCTTTTATTATTTCCTTGAAAACTCATGGTCTTATTATTGTGTAGTTGGTCTGCATGTTAGTATTCTGGAGTCACTGTAATTGGTTTGTTTGGCTGCATTTGAATTGAAATGAAGAGCACCATGTTTTACATCAGATGTGAAGGTGCAAGGTAATCCCGTGTCTGATAAGAAGCTAGCCTCTGGAACTAGTACCAGTATTTCCAGATGCAGCTTTTGGTGGCTGTGCCATAGGTATTGAAGACTCTGAATAGACACTCCCAGCAATAATTTGTCTGGACTTGAGCAGAAAATTGAATAATTTATTCTAGGCAAAAAAAAGTCTGGTTTTGATCAATAGTGATCTCATCTCAACATGTGCCTGTGTTTTATGTCTTATTTTCTCTTAATAAGTAGTTATCTTCTCTTAATAAGTAGTTTCTAAATGGTCTTTTTTCTTTATTTTTTTTTCCAGTGTTGTACAGGGCCATATTTCCCTTGCTTTAACCTGGCCAGCACGGTTTTGGATCTTGGCCCACTACTTCCACCTGTGTCATGACACGTTTAAAAAACGGGCATCTTCCTACTTGTGGTGGATGCTGAGTTTAACTCTAAGCATTACTGCTCCATTGAGGAGCAAGAAGACGTTTTTCAGACAAATTGCCTGGCCAAATGGATTTAGTGAAAGACTACTTAATGTCTTCAGCCTGCCATGTCTTTCAGGGTGTTTCCCATCAATTTGTAGCCACAGCAGAAAGAATCAATTGTGTACAGATGGAAAGCCAAAGCCCAGTGCACAGCATTCAGTCTGTGCAGCAGTGCTTCTGCGCTTGGTGGAGATACAGGAAGAATGTTAACAGGTGTTGTTCTTTGCCTTTTGAACAACTCTCTACCAGGAGATCAAATTCAGGAAGAACGCGATAGGACGAATCTGACTGCTCGTGTCACAGTCTGTTCCTGTGTGCCCCATTAACTAGCGAGAGGACTGTCCTTAACATGGAAGCAAAGGGCAGATTACAGTTTGTTCAAACAGACTCTGTGACGCCTGGAGAATTAAATTAGATTCAGTCAAGAGATTGGATTCCTTTTGTGATTACATGTCTGTATACAGCTAACTGCTGGGTTCACTGCTTCTGTGGTTTGGCGGCCATTAGGAACTTTAAGGAAGCTTCATTTATATATTTGTAGCACTTTAGTGGTGAGAGCTGAGACAACGTTAGTGAATGTATCCCTTGCAGGTGTCTGCAGGGATCCACTTTGGTTTCCTCTTGCACCTTAAATTTCATGGAACTTTCGACTTTAAAATGTTACACTTGAGCAAGTAATCCTGCCAGCACCACTTGGCATACAGCTCTGAGGCCGAGTTCCAGGCCATGAGCGTTATCCTTTGCAGTCATTGCCATGTAGAACTTGCATGTGGACAAAAAACCAGGTGAAAATGGTTACAACAGTAACTGTAGCTCAGAATAGTTTTTATGTACAAATGTGCTATGACTGACTGGCTCATGAACAGTCCTGCATATTCTGGGATTTTGTGATGTAGGTGAAAGTGAGAGGGGATCGATCGTATTCTGTGCCTTATGGTCTGGCATGTATTGATAACCTCTTGATAATTTTATGCATGCTGTGGGTGATGCTAATGGAAATGCTGACTAGTTCAGATGCAAGGGTGGGTGAGCGCTTGCAGTGTAATGTGAGTACAGACAGGAAGTCTTGAATTCAGGTACTCAGGTGTCTTGTCTTTTCTTCTGCCATAGTTCTGGTCCAAAATTCAACAGTGCCATCAGAGGGAAGATCGGTCTGCCTCACAGCATCAAATTAAGGTTTTTGACTTTTCTTTGTTTTTCATTACATCATTAATAGGTTTTATTTAGAATCAGGGGTGGTATATTTGAAGGTTTTCTTGTAATCTTGTTGATCTTTCTTTTTAGCAGACGTCGCTCCAGAAGCAAAAGTCCTTTCAGAAAAGACAAAAGCCCTGTTAGGTATGACTCTTTATGTGTGTTTGGGTTTGTTTGTTTTTGTCCAGTTGGAGTTGGAAAAGTGATGGTGAAATAATGCATGACTACTTGCTCTTGAGCTTATACTCATAAGTGGTGCTGGAATTCATTCAGGAAGCCAGTGAGAGAAGAACATTGATAATACGTTGCTTTCTCCCCATGTCATAAAAGGTTGTAAATAATGTCAGTTTGCAAAACAAGTCTTGCTTTGTTTGTTTCTTGGGTTTCTGTATTCTCAATCTTCTTTTCATTGATTGTGATTTAAATTAGTTTTCTGCTAAATTGTACTTAATAATCTAGAGTATGGAATGGAAAAGTACAAATGCTTCTTTTTACTGTTCAGTATTTATTTGTGTTATTTGTAGAGAGGCTATATGCCTCTGGAATCCAGGATCTGCTTATCCATTCTTAGGCTTCTCATTTAAGGGAATAGGATTTAGATAGCTGCTAATGAGATTATTCTCTTACATTAATGCAGTTAAATTTAACCAATCTCATTTTGTTTTTCAATGACTGGCAAACTCTTACTGAGATAATTCAGTTTAAAATTTTATTGTGGATTCTCGGTGATTAATATCTATGTAATTATATTAACAAAAATACATACTACGTGGCTGGAAACTCATTCCAGGATCCACCATGCTACTTCTTGTGTAACTTGTACTTGAGTACAAGTCACATTTGTTTAGATTGAAAGCTTTGATATGTTCAAAGTGGTGCATCTAATTTCAGCTAACAGTTTAGTATTGAAATAAAATTATTCTAGTTCTTAATGTGTCAAGGATCAAAGTAATTATTCACTATTCATAGTTTTTTATGGGTTAACAAGCTGAAACTATGAAATGGGGACTGGGAGTTTATTTACGTGGATGTCAGTATTACGCGGTGGCTGTAGCGCCTCTAAAGTGACTGGGTAAATGCAAGATGTGAGTTGGCATAGCCTAGCTCACACTACTTGTCTGAGAATTTGAACAGCTGATCTGTGCTAGTTCACCCCGTTTGCCTTTGTGTTCTTGTCCTTTTTTGATGAAAAGGACATGCAAGCTCCAGAATGGTACGTGGTACCAGTTCTGGACAGTAGCAAAATGGTACCTCTGTTTAGTTTGGGCTTCTGTCCATAAAACAGAATTTTTCAGTCGTATTTGATGCTCACAGTTGAAATAGGATATTCAGTCATGTTATAAAAGTAAACAATTTACCATGTTAATATTTGGTATTCCCTTCAGTTCTTAACTATGCATTTTTAATACAGCAGGCATGTTTTTTCCCATCAGACTGTGAAGTACTGATCATTTAGTGTTTCGTGTGCGGTCCAAATATGAATTAACTTAATTCAGCTTATTTTTTTAACTGAACTTTACTCTTTCCAGAGAACCTATTGATAATCTTACCCCTGAAGAGAGGGATGCTCGAACAGTGTTCTGCATGCAGTTGGCTGCGAGAATTCGACCAAGAGACCTGGAAGAATTTTTCTCTACAGTAGGGAAGGTAGGTGATAGGGAAGTTAAAATGATTCTGAATACTGCTTCAAGCTGTCCTAGTACAACTTGAGTACAAGATTGGTATTTTTTCAGAATTGTAAGCGTGTGGCTTTCTGGAGCTTTGTATATCTGTGCAAAGGGGGATTAATGATGAATTAAGTACTAAAAGCTTTGAACATGAAAATGTAGTTTCTTAGTAGCTCATTGTTCATGTGATGTGAGGCAAAAGATGTTGATGCAATTCTGACTCAAACAACTTTATTTTTCATATTTTCTTTTTTCAGATAGGTTTTTCAGTTACAGCATAATTTGAATATTCATGTAACCTCTAAGCTGGAAAAACTTCATTTGTTCTATCAGCTGTAAGGTTCTGGTGTAAAGCATTAGAGTGCTTCAAGTTCTGTCACTATATTTGACTTCAAACAGCAGCTTTAATGCTAGCTTGCCTCTGGGATATGTTTGTTAAAAAAAGATGTATGCTGCTGTAGATTTTTCAGCATAATTAAAGCCATTGGCTTGTCAAATAATTCTCAGTATTAATACCTATCTGAGAAATAGGCTGCATCAGGCTTTTTCCTTTATCTCTAAAAGTATTTCCATCTCTATTCTTGCCTTTCAGGTTCGTGATGTGCGAATGATTTCAGACAGAAATTCCAGACGTTCAAAGGGAATTGCTTATGTTGAATTTGTTGATGTTAGTTCAGTGCCCCTGGCAATAGGACTGACTGGACAGAGAGTCCTGGGTGTACCTATCATAGTACAGGCATCACAGGTAAGGAATTGTAAACCTCATTTTTGTTCATGCAGAGTTACACCTCTTGTATCTTGATGAGAAACTTAAAGTTTGAAAATTTGGTTACCACTGAATGTTTGGAAAACCTTAACAAGGATGATCATTTAAGCTAGTTATAAATGGACTTCTGTTTCCTGGAGATAACCGGCAAATTAAAGTGATTCAAAGTTATATAAAGGCATTAGGAAAATACAGATCTTAAGCAAGTAGTAGTAATTTTAAGTGTTACAGAATTGAAAGCTATATTGTGTATGCTTTCCACATTAATTTACTGGGTAGAAGCCAGAATTCTGCATGAAGTTGTTCAGTTTAAAGGCTTCTGGAATCTCTTGTCTCTGTACTTCGTCATGGGTCTTGGGTTTTGTAGCTCTTAAGTTCAAGTCTGATGAATAGACTGCAGATCATGCAACAGCTTCTGTTTGTTTGGTGAATCTTCCAGTTTTGATTTGATAGATACAGACTTCTTATGTTAGGGGTTTTTATTAATTTCTTATAGAAGGTGAATTATTATTTTCTCCTTAGGCAGAGAAAAACAGAGCAGCAGCAATGGCAAATAATCTGCAGAAGGGCAGTGCTGGTCCTATGAGGCTCTATGTGGGATCATTACACTTCAACATAACTGAAGATATGCTTCGAGGAATCTTCGAGCCATTTGGCAGGGTAAACTTTAATTTGGCATGTTGTGTTAGAGTAGTTTATTTGAAAAACGTAGCTTAGTTGTAGAGCACTGGCAGCTTCCGGAAATAATTCAGCTTCGTACTCACAAAACCCTTGTTGCTTTCTTGCACTGCTGTGCCCATGCATCCACAGGCCTTAGGTATGTGGGTAGTGTTGGAGAGCAGATGAGAACTTGGATTTGTGATGGTGTCCAGTGAATATGAATGTTTTCTTACAAAGCTCAGAATTCAATGAATACCTGAAATTAAGGAACAGGGGGGAAAAAAAACCCAAACCAAATAAATTCCCTATGTTGTATCCCACTCCGGCGGCTTGTAGTATCTTTCCCTCCCAGGATTGTGAATGGGAGCCCCATTTCACAGGTTAAAGCACAAAATACAGAGCTGAGGTCTCTGAGTGTAGTACTGTCTGTCATCTGTTTCTGAGGACTTTTTGCTGCAGCTTTTGCTGATGTTAAGACCATGAACTAGCAGTGTGTCCTGTACAGCTCTGACTTGGGCCCATTCTCGCTCCTGAGCATTGGGCTGCAGGATGCAGCACGGCTGTAAGTTTATATAGAGAGAATTATGGAAGTGAGCGGATAAAATCTGAAGTTTCCAGTGGAGATATAATACATGTTAGCCCTACTGTGCTATGGTACTGGGGTATATATCATTTAGATAGGGGAAAAGTTAGATACTCAATATGCTTCTTAATAGGGAAAAAGAAGTCTGTTAATGTTTGAGGTTTTTGCATACTTTCTTTAGATATGAACTCTGCCTCAAACACGTAGCAATGCTTTTCACATGCTGTATTCAGAATCAGTATTCCTTTAAATCTCTTGTGCAAAACCTTGGAAAATTGCTACAATTGATTAAATTTTAATCCACATGTGTGGCTGTTATTCTTGTGGTTTGGGGTGGTTATTTTTTTTTCCTCAAGGTCTGGCAGTAGGATTAAGGTAGTTTAGGAGGCTTACATGGAGAGCTGTGAAGATCTTTCCTTCTTATTCCATATGGTCCAGTTCTTCCCAGTGCTACTTTATGGCTAATGGGTAACTCAGCAATGTGTTTTAAATTCAGTAACTGTAAACTTCTAGGAGCTCCCATATACCAATAGTTATTAAAATATACAGCTGTTTCTTAAAGACCCTGGTCAGTCATGCAAACTGCTTTTCTTAGCTTGTAAAACAGGGTTTCTCAGCTTTACAAGAGGTGCTATGATCAGTGTGTTTGATAGGACCTGATCATGTCTGCGTGCTCATTATCTGCTAGACTTCTGCATCAGGACCAACCCTCTGCCTGTAGCTGAGCTCAAAACCCTTATGTTTACCTGCTTCTGTCTTATTATCCAAGTACCTATTTAGCTGTCTGTATACTAATTTTGAAATGAGGAAGGAATGAGAAACTGATTTAAAAAAATAAAAGTAGTAGTTTCATATTCATGTATGTGTATTTGACAGGGCTGTTTTCATGTTGTGTTCTGGTATCTCGGGGCTTGTTCCAAATATCTGATAATAAGTAGCTTTATTCTTACCTTTAGATTGAAAGTATTCAGCTCATGATGGACAGTGAAACTGGACGCTCAAAAGGATATGGATTCATCACGGTATGACTATAATTGCCAGCTTTCTTAGACAATTTCTGAGTGTAACCTTCCCATGTAGGAGAGTATCTCTATATATAAACCTTCTGTGTATATCTGTGTGGCTGTATAGTAGCAATGGAAACATAATACACAAAGCATAACCTATATTTGTTGCATATACATAGTAGCTACTAAATTGCAACTTTATATCTCTGTAGGTCTCATTTTAGAAGTGTCGTGTTGCAGGATGCAGCACTGGCCTTTTTCTTTGTTTCTGACAGTTGTCTGGGTGTTGTGAATGAACAATGAATGTGTTTAGATAGGAATAGTTTCCTTTGTAATCAGTGCCTGCAAAAGCAAATGCTACCTTCTGCAGGCAAAGACACTAGTGAAGACTGGTGTTTTTTATAGCTGAAAATAATTGAATTTGAGCTTTTTAGGGGAAATAAAATTTTAGAGGCTGAAACTTTCAGTTGAAAACATCTTTCCTCTTTACCCTCAGGTACACAATTTTGTGAACTTGAGTTTCTTGACTGACCTGGCAATTTGTCATGGGGAAAAAAGTCTCAGCTGGGACCTCTGGCATGTGGACACAAATGAAACCAAACTTACTATATAGTTCATACTTGACGGTTTTAACACTGATAAAATGCTTGTATGTTTATTTTGATGTTTCGCAGCATAAAGCAGAACATCTGTTTAGGAATAACCAGTAAATACCATGGCAGTTACAAGGTTTCAAAGGAAGTGAGTGTCACTCTTGAAAGAGAACTGCAGCCATGGGTTTTGTTGATTGCAGTTTCTAGATGCTGTAACTTCAGCAATATGTTTAAATATGTAGTACCTAACTATGAGAAAGCAAATACCAAAATATGCGTGTGTTTGGTTTAAATGAAAACTACAGAGCACATTTACGTTAGCTCGTTGCTATTACCTTGAAGAGTTTCTCCTATTTGTGTAATTGTGGATATTACATACAGTAGAAGTGTTGCTGAATCCTGTAGGCGGTATTACTGAATTTGTGTTTTTTCAATCTACAGTTCTCAGACTCTGAGTGTGCCAAAAAGGCCCTGGAACAACTCAATGGATTTGAGCTGGCTGGGAGGCCAATGAAAGTTGGACATGTAACTGAGCGTACTGATGCTTCCAGTGCTAGCTCATTTTTGGACAGTGATGAGTTGGAACGGACTGGAATTGACTTGGGAACAACTGGTCGCCTTCAGCTGATGGCAAGACTTGCAGAAGGTACGTGTAATGTTGAATAACAAGTGTGTGAACATACAGAAGTTTGCAGAATTTGAATTAAAACACTCCACAGAACTGTTAGGATAAATGTATGAAACTTCTAAATGCATGGTATTTTTTGTCTTCTAACAGTGAAGATTTCTGATACTTCTGTTACTGCATCCCTAACTGAGTGAAAGGTTTGCTCCAAGGTCTCTGTGTTCTGTTCCAGGTACTGGCTTGCAGATTCCTCCAGCTGCACAGCAGGCTCTACAGATGAGTGGATCTTTGGCCTTTGGAGCTGTGACAGGTAAGAAATGATGACCTATATATATATATATATATGTTTTAAAATTACTTTATAAATTTGAGACAAGAGGTACTTAACTATGGTTTTTGATCTTTTAAAATAAGAACACAGGTGTTGCAGCATGTTTTACAAACTGTAAAACACTGCAAATCCATAAGCAAATTACTAGTACCAGTATATCACAATTTGGATGGGTGTGATTCACTTTGCATATTTTCCCAAATCTGCTGGTTTTCATCCCAAACCTTTATCTCTTTACTATTCTCTGTGCTAGTGGGGATTTGTATGTTCTACTGCAGTATAAGTGTTGACTTTTAAAAGTGACAGGCTCAGAACTGGAAGGGGATTGACCCATTTAGAAAAACCAGAGCTGTACAAGGGGCAGGAAGGTTATTAGGACTTTATGGGGGACACATCACAAAGATGGCAGCAGTGTTTTTACAGCATGTGTCCTGGTGAGGAAAGACACTTGACATTTTATGTCAGGGAATATGTGTGTTGCTTGGATTTGGCTGTAATTGGATGTGTGTTTTGCAGGTGGGTATGCTGGAATAAGGCTGAGGGATGTGATTGCTGCTGCTTAGTTCATAGCTGGCCAGCAAAACAAACTATTCATGGGGTCTTCAGAACTAGGAGCAGTGAATAACCTCCCTGAAGGTTACTTTTTTTTTTTTGCTACTTTTGATTAATACTAAGAACAAAGGATATGAAACTGTTATAGCAGTAGAAAAGATCTGAATGTCACAAATAACCCGATGCTGGAACATGTGGGAAGTGTAAGGAAAGTAGCAAAGAAAAGGTGGCATTGCTGTTTGCCTTCCAGCAGAGCTTGTGATGGAAATGATTCAGACTTAATAAGATAGGTCTGAATCATATTACTGAAGGTCAGGTGCAGTCTTAAGAAGAGCATACATGTGAAGCTGTAGACAGTTGCTAAAAGAATATAATAGAGTTGTTCTAGACATGTACCCTTGAAAGGAAAAGGAACTGGCTAGTGACAGAAAAATGTCAGTTGTCTGAGAAGGATGAAAAAGGTACAGTGGTGAGAAAAAAGTGTGTCTAGTCCAGAAAAAGAAGGAAAGGTAGCCACCACTGAAATTAGATCAACATTAATGCAGTTTATAAAGTGGTGTGGCAGTTTTGTGTAGAAACACATGTAGGCAATTAGAAATGAGAGTAGTGTTTTAAAATAACACCAGTCCTTCTCATCCCTGCCATTTATAACAAACAAGGTCAAAAAAATCCAAGCTCACTGAATCAAGAACATGGCCAAAAACATCTGACACAGCGGAATGGTTCAGGTGGCATGGAATCAGCATGAGAAAACATGGCTGTGGAGAAATAAATGATGAGGCTGAATACTGGTGTTTGAAGAAGATGCATGTTTAGCAACTGTAGAAATAAAGGCGGTAGGGGTAACATTGTTTATTCCACTTGTATTGTACAAAAGGAATAATGCAGACATGTGCAACTTAAGTAACTTCAGAAAAACATAAAAATTTTTGCTGCCGTAGAGTCATGAGCTATCCCCAAAGTGAGATTTGGTTATGGATTAAAGATCTCTTTACTCTTGTTAGAGAAAATTACTACCAGGAATTATGTCATTGTGGGAGACTTTAACTTCCCCGATACAGATTGGAGAAGAATTGCTAGTAATAATGGTGGGGCCCAGATATTCCTGGATGTGATATCCGACAAATTTCTTCATCAAACACTCACTGACTCATGAAGAGGGGATGCTATTTTAAACTCAATTTGGTAAGTAATGAAGATGTTATGGATGAGAATAGAAATGACCATTGACTTGAGGGATCATGAGTTGCTCACATTTAAATGGAAGGATACACAAACAGGTCGAACTGATGGTTGAAGAAACAAGGCAATTAAGTCATCTGGTCTGAGCAACTTGGGTGTTTGAACAGGCAGGATGTGAAAAGTTTCTTGTGTTTCACATTGCTAATGCTGTGTTGGGTCTGTATTCTACAGAAAGAAGAAAAAGTCCTGTTAGTGTGGGCTCCACACTAAACCTGGGTGATTAGCTACCTCAGAAGAAATAAGGAATGACCACACAGCCTGTGAAGAATAGGGAAAAGGGACAGATAATAAAATAGTGTTTTTAGTTCAGAAAACAGATAAAAAGATACTTGATAATTGTCTGTCAACAGTCAGATTGAGTTAGACATTATGGAAGTCATGAAAGCAATAGATGAAGGTTTATCAACTCCTAAAGAAAAAAAAAAAAAGGCAGTGGGACTCAGGTGGATGAAAAACTACTCCCAAGAAGTTTCTGTGTATTTAATTGCCTCAGTTTGTAGTGGGGCACTGGTCATAAAGTTTGGAATTTGAGGAAGGTACGCTACGAATATGTAGTTAAAAAAACCTGAAGATTATTCCTGAGGTAGAAATGAATCTAAAAGAGGCTAATGTAAACAGTTCAGAGGAGTAAAACTGATATGAAATGAGTGAGGGAATACATGTTGTGAAACATGAGGTCTCATCTTTGGTATTGTTAATAAACATGTTAAGTCCATGATACGGTATATAGCTGAAACATGTAACTCTAAATTACGTGCACTTGAAGGAACTGTCTGGCCAGATTCTGGACCTGTTACTGACTAGACTTTGCTCCTTCAGAAGTTATTCTAAAGAAGGGTAAACTAGGGAATATTATGAAAGTATGGCATACTGACAGAAACTGCATTTAAAGACCAAGAGTCTTTGATAAAACTGCCTTTTCTAGGCAGAGGAGGAGCAGTAGTAGAACTCTCTTCCTGCTGATCCTTGGACTCCTGTCATTTGGAAGTTACTAAACTGGAGAAGTGGGTAATAAAGGAAGTACAAGGTGTGTCAAGAAGCTGGCTCAGAGAAAGAAGGATTTTTTTTTACAGGCAAAAGCTAGGAAAGTTGGAGGCTGTTGTTAAAGCCACAGTTCAGGTGTTGGGCTGGTCTTGTGTAATATTTACATGAATGAAAATGGTCAGCGGTAGGAATGAGGTGAATAAATGCGTAGGTGCTGTCGATAAGAGATAAGAGATTCTTGGGGTGTTGTAAATTGTTCACCTCTTCAGGGTTGAATCAAATTCCAATCACATAGTCTGGGAGCTTAGCAGTGGAAGAATGGCCAAGGAGGAGAAAAATACCTAAGTACTTCAGTTTATCGGTGCCAGAATATGACCTGGCAGCATGATGCATTGTTAAAATATCAGCCGTGTTCCTAGAGGCAGGCACGCCTGAGTATCTGAGGTGTAGTGTATACATCCACAAACACTTCTGATAATCCATGTTCAAGAGGGGGTCAATCAAAATAGGGAAGGTAAAGAATTAGTTTTATGGGAGACCTGAGAATTTGTCCATTATTCCTATGGAGAAAATTCTAGCAGGAAAAAAAAATTGAAGCTGAACAGTTTTAGCTGTTCTCTGTCTGAGCACAAGAAATTTAAAATAATCAGCCTGTAGAACGTTCTTCTAATGCTTTGTGGGACAAAACATTCCTTACTTGTGGAAGGAGCTATCTGTTTATGAAAAAAATTGTGATGGTGTTCTGCAAAAGAGGAAGGATAGGTATTATCATCCTGGACCTCGATTTGGTCTCTGTTATCTTCTAAGTAATGACTCGGGACACTGGGCAATACTTGGCAGGCTTTGGCCTATTTAAAGCCATCTGGATTTAAAAATAAACTTACTGTTTTAAGACACAAAATGTTTTGATAGATATGTCTGTATTTCTGCTTTCTCTCTACGCTAACCATGCACTCCTATCATGCTACACTTGCTGCTCTTAGAGGTGATATATAAGAACATACTGAAAAATTGACCTGAATTAGACAGATGTATTAATTTTAGTTTCCACATACTATTCAAAACTGCATGTAGGGAAACACGAGTTGACAGTAAAGAGTGACAATGAATTTCTTAATTTGGAGTGATTTTAGAAGTGAGAGGAGAGGACCATTCTTCAGTCACGAGCAACAAGAGAATCCGGTTAGTTGGTAAAAGATCTGGTGAGCAGGGGGTTATGTTACAAAGGTGGTAGATAATTAACCTATGAAACTGTTGCACAGGATAGTGGTAGCTGACTTTGCTGTGTTTAGAACAGATCTTACTTGACCCTGAACAGAATTTGTGTTGGTGATACAAGCAAGTTTACCATGTTTGGTGCAGGAATTCTGGAGCATTTGTCTCTAGAGCCCCAGGCTGACCTACATAGACAAGTTCAGCTGGACATGATGGATTGGAATTGCAGAGGAAAAAGTGTCTGTCCTCATCTAAATTGAGAGAGTTCGGAGATTTGCTGGGTTTTTTTAAATACCTTTGTTTTCAAAAGGGTCTGAGTATTAATTAACTAGGTAATTAGTTACAGATTTGGCCAAAACCATGCAGTTTCTGCAGAGAATACAGGCTAAGGCAGCCTTTGCTATGGTGATATTCCTCATTCTATGGAGGTGAGGACTTCCTGTCTTCAGATCTGGATGGAAAAGTGAAACATAGCCAGCTCTTTTTACAACTCAGCCTTCAGAGCTTGCTCCTTCCAGCTCTTGCTTTTCAGTATGGTTCCTGATATGTATTCGTTTTTGCAAGGCACTTGGAAAGGCACTTGAGGAAAATCTAGAGAAAAAAACCATTTACTCCTGTTGGTTCTTCAGTGTTGTGGAGGAAATCTTATTAGAAAGGGAAAAAGTGTGTTGATACCTGGTGCATTCAGGTATTTCCAGGTAAGCTTGGAAGCTTACTTGGTGCTCATCACTTTGTTACTCTCTAAATGAGTGGATTAAGGTGATGGTTTGCTTCAGTCTTCTCACACCTTGTGTCTGTTAAATGGAACCATTATTGAAGGGGCTTATGCTTTCAGTTCTTGGATTCTGAAGTTTTCTGTTAGTTCAAAGATGTCAAGTATTGAAGTCATGTACTTGGAATAGCTAGAAAGTCTGCATTTGTTTGCTCTTACCACTTAGAATTGGGATAAGTGTATGTTGTTAAACAAGTAAATAATGATGTTGTTAAACAAGTAAATGTTTTCTAGGCAAATTACATGTTCTGAACACTTGAAAACGTTTTGAATTTGAAAAATACCAAAGTTATTTGTATCATTATGCCATCTGTATGAAAGGATAGCAGATGAAGTATTGCCTTATTCTACTTGAAATGAAATTTGATAACTGCTTTAAGAATGTTAGGTTTGGATAGCTGTGTGTTTAACTGCTTTCTGGTAGTAAAGACGTCAAACCTGTAAAGCGTGTCAAAATTGCTGTCATTATTTTCTCATGGAATAAAACATGTCTTGTAAAGAGTTCAATCACAGCAAAAGCAAGCTGGGAGTGATACACTGAATTAAAGGACATGGTCATGTCTGTCCTTTTTAGGGATTGTTTCTCTTTGAAATGCTTTGTGGTCATGGAATCTGTCAAGGACAGAATATTCCAGGAGACAAGCTGAAATTAGTGAAACTTCACAACTAGAGAGGAACAGTTAGACTGGGTTGAGATACTGGAATAAGCTCTTAACCACAGAAATACAAGCTGAACAACCTGGCTGGCAGGTGATGATATAGTGATGCTAGCAAGCATACTAATTAACTTCTCTGTATTTTTCTTTAGATTTACAAACGAGACTGTCTCAGCAGAATGAAGGTAAATGATCACTTGATATGACTTGTAATTAGTAGGTTTTATTACTGAAATGCTTCTGGTATAGGATTTGCCCGTACCTGAGAAATTGTATCCTGTTAGTTAAGTGTCTGTGGGGAGTCATGCTGTGATTGATTTTTTGACTGAAAATTCTTTGTAGCATTTTCTCCAGTGTTGGTAACATTCCCCAGCCATGTGTTAGTCCAAGAAAATGTGTGGGTTGATATCTGTGATTGGGTAGGAGTGTTTTCCCTCCCTTAGAGAGGGGTCATTTGAGAACCAGGATTTTGGATTTACTGTCTCTGAGTTGCTCATTATCTGACTGCACAACCCTTAATGTCTGAAGTACATGGGAAAGGGGGGCTCTTATTGCAGCTCCATTGACTGAAGCCTATGGAAGAGCAGCCTGTGGGGCAGCATTTAATACAATGTACTGGGATGATGAGCAGCAGTAAATGACAAGTAATAATTTCATAGTTAGAGGGAAGGAGCAGTTTCAGTTGTCAAATGCTTCCTACAATCTGCATTTTCAAGGGATTAAAGAGCAAGTATACTATTGAAGCATAATTCAACATGCTTAAAACAGGTTTTAAGAATTCCACAAGGTGTCTGTCCTTTGCTGTGCAGTCAGCTGAGGTAGTGCTGTCCTGAGCTGCTGCTGGGCTTCCATGAGGAGCAAAACATTAAAGGTGATGCTGACATACAACTCAGGCAGACATTTTAGATGCAAATGAAGATGCCTGCATTTTAATGTTTAAATTGAAAATCTGCCAAAATCAATGTACACAATTATATTTTCACTTTTCAGCTTCAACTGTGATTCATAATGTGCTGGTTTTTGTATTGATTTATTTAAATGTATCTATCATCATTAGTGTCTGGTTTTGAGTTTTGCTTTCCTGCCTTCAATTTGTTTAGTCAGAGCTGTTTCTCTTATGCTGAATAAATTAGAGCCCTGCATAGCAGATTCTTAAATATGCTAATGGATTTTTTTCTCATTACAACAGTTCTGGCTGCAGCTGCTTCTGTACAACCACTTGCGACACAGTGCTTCCAGCTTTCCAACATGTTTAATCCTCAAACGTAAGTGATTTACCATTGTCTGGCATTTGTCAGTGACTTTAACATGTAAGAAAGAAATCAGAATGTTGCAGGGGTGGGTTTAATAGGTTTTGGGGGTGGATTTTGTCTGAGTGATATCTCTGTCCTGTTTTTCCTTTCCTTATATAGTGAAGAAGAAGCTGGCTGGGACACAGAAATTAAAGATGATGTGATTGAGGAATGTAACAAACATGGAGGAGTTATCCACATCTACGTTGACAAAAACTCAGCTCAGGTATGCCTGGTTTCGGGGGGGACACACTGAGCAGATGTTAGGAGTTCTGTTGCTCTCTTTTGTCTAGGGGGAGCGTTACAAATTCAGGACTTTTTCCTAAACTGAGCCAAAATTTCTTAGTTTGTGCAGAATGTAGGTGGTTCCTCCTATTGTGAATCATTGTGTGTAACTTGGATGTGGGTACGAGCAGCTTTCTGGTGCTGCTCTTGCAGGTTTACGCAGCTGAAGTTCCTGTAGGAGAGCAGTGACCAGTTCAGGCATTTGGCATTTCCCTTAAGCTCTGCCTTTCCCACAAGTCATGGACTTCAATTTCCTCTTTCTAGAGCACAGGCTTCAGCAGAAAGGGCCCTTGTTCCAAGAAAATTACGGTGTGCAGGTAAATGTGTGCGTCATCCCATGCTTAGGAACAGTTGTGGTCACTCATGGCGTTAAAGCCTTGTAGTGGGCAGTCTGAGGGCCTGGAGTTACAACAGGGAAGAGGAAGACTGCTGCTGCTGACTGAATTTCAGATTCATACCTGGGTCTTAAACAGGTGAATATATTTTTCTTCTGACTTCAACATGTTTACATAATCCCCAGACTGGTTACCTCTTCTCTGTATTTCAGCTCTTAGAACATATAAACTCTGGAAGGTCTGTAAATAGATTAACCATCTTGAACCCTTTTTTTAAAGAATTCACAGCCCAAATAGAAGTTCAGTCTTCATATGGTTTCACAGTTAGATTAATTTCTACCTATCAGACCCTAAAAGTATCCTCTTGTGTTCCATGCTGTGGTACAAGGCCGAAACGTATATTCTGGTTGGTGTGCTTAAGGTGGGATTGTTCTGCCCTGGTGATGCACTTGGCACTCACCAATCATCACTGTCTTGTGCAGGTGCCCCAATGTCACTGAAACCCTTTCTTGTGGGTTACAGAGAGGGTTAGATAGGAGCTGCAGTCTAGCTCATAAAACAAGATGCCACCTTCCCTGGCACCTTGTAGTCTTCAAGATCACAGCTGTGATCTTGTACTGTTGGACTGATGAGAGGCAGAAACCTTGCCCACAATGTGTTTGTTACTTAGAGAAAATGAAGTGTTCTTTGACAGAAAAAAACTCAAAACAACCAACAACCCAGAACACTTCCTCCAAAAAAATTCCCCAACAATTCAACACAAAAAAATCACCACACAACCGCCCAAAAAACCACCACCCCCAAAACCACACCAACCCTCAAGATACCTCACACAGGTTCTGAGCACATGGAGCTGGAAAATTGTTTCACCTTAGCAAGTGGATTTAAAAGAAGAAACTACAAGCTACTATGTAATGAGTTAATGTTTCATAAAAAATGAAATCTGTTTTGTTATAGTAACACTGCGGTGACCCAGATATAAAATACGTACTGATACAGTTTCCATTGTACCACTCTGTTTTCCAGGCTTAGATTCTGGGCGTGTTCAGAGCGCTGTCCCAGACAAGATTTTCATGCTGAGGGCTGTTGGGTTGGCTATGAGGGTGTGATTTGTTGTGGATGAAACAGTTCCAGTCCCAGCTGAGTGCATGGCTCATGTACCGCACCTATCTGCGTTGCTGAGTGTTCAGGAAAAGCACAGCTTTGCTGCACCTCATTTGGGCATTTAAACAGCTTGGGTCCCTTTGCAGGGGGAGGCTGAGAGCAGAGCTCTGTGTGTTTATTGATTGCTTAGTGCCTTAATCACCAGCCCCTAAGTTCAGGTTCACCCCACGAGAAGGGGATGAATTAGATTGCAGTGGGAAGAGTTAATACAGACTGACTAAAACTGCTAAGGGGAAGGCTGGAGTCTGTTTCTTAATATACTATTTTCCTGAAAAATCTGTATCAGCTAGACTTGGTCTGCTTGGGTATTACTGATGGTCTATTTTTAAGCAGGCAGCCAGAAAAATGACACACATTACTGCGTGTCTTGAAGTTGTTGGATGTGACTGTTGCAGTTCTCTGGATTAGGGAGGCACAGTGCTTGATGTGCAGATGGGAAACTCCAGGTGTCTCTGGTGAAGTTCGAAGATCAGTCTGTCATTCACCTTGGGAACCATCTCAGGCTCTTCCTGCCCTGCTGGGATGGGATTTTTCCCTTTGCCTCTGTTCTTTTTCAAGTAACGACAGACATGCTGATGTTCATGTAGAATTTTTATGGTATCAGTCTCCCTTGAAGTGCTGCTTGTCCTTCCTGTCTGGGGGAGTGGGGAGTGCTTGGTTTTTGTGGGATCCATGCTGTGAGCTTGCATGTTGAGTGAAGCATATGTGGTTCAGGCTAGTGGCTTTTATAGACCTTGGCAGCTGGGCTGCCATGGGGGCAGCCAGACCCCTTGTGCTCTTCTCTTTCTCATGGTGTTAGTGATTGGGAGCCTTTAGATCCCTTCCCTAAAAGGCGCTCAGGAGCAGATCAGCCATCCATGGCTCAGTGATTGCAGATCAAGCACATGTTTAGGCTGTCTTGCAAAATCATGTTTAGAAAAATTGAATACTGCAACAACTGCCACAGTGGGGTAGTGCCTGCCAGTACCACTGTCCCCTTCTCTTGTGCTCATTCTGTGTTACTGATTGATGCCAGCGGATGCCTGATGGAGCGGGTGTGCCTCTGTCACAGCCAGGTCCAGGGTCCCAACTCCTCACAGGCTGCACTGTTGTGTCTTGCAGGGCAATGTGTATGTCAAATGTCCCTCCATCGCTGCTGCCATCGCGGCTGTCAATGCGTTGCATGGGAGGTGGTTCGCAGGTGAGTGTTCCCTGTACCCGCCTACATTTAGTCATCTGTTACAGAAATGACCAAATACTGATTTTTTACTTTTTCCTCTTGTGATTAGGTAAAATGATTACAGCAGCGTATGTACCTCTTCCAACATACCACAGCCTTTTCCCAGACTCCATGACTGCAACCCAACTACTGGTTCCTGTTCGACGATGAAGATTAATTTAGTCAGTTTTGTACATAGGTATTTTTTGGAGGAAGATTGAGTTATCTTTTATTTAGATAAAACTAAAGGAAAGGATTTAATGATTTAATGTCATTTTGTGTACACTTCCTGCTATCTTTAAAAATAAAATGAAGTAAGCAGAAATGCAGTGTGTTCATTCTCCCTAACTAGCATTTCCACTGTATACAAAGCTGTTGACTTCTTGTTCTGCCTTGTAATTCTTGTACATTGACAAAGGTGATCTGTAGGAACTGAGAAGTAGCTCATAGATAACAAGTACTCTGTAAAAGGCAGATGGGACATAATGACATTTTTAATGTTTCATGAGCCTTTCTTTTAATGCAGCAAAGACATTTTACATTTCACTACATGTGAGTGATCTGCTCAAGGGTAATATCAGAGAGAGACTGGATGAAGGGACATATTTAGTGTTTTGTATAAATGGAAAATCCAAAAACCTGATGCTGACTGCAGACAGCTACTCAGCTTGCTTTGTGCTCAATAATTGGTAAGAATAGAAGGATTGAAGGGTTTTATTTCTTGATGGTAACTTTTGATTATTGTATCTGTAAAAGTTTCTTTGTAAATACTGTGAGGTGTGTCTAAGTTTCCAAACAAAACATCTCTGCATTTCCGGTTGAGTTTTCATGTGTGCAGTGGGGCAGAGCTGAAGGATTTCAGCCAAGTCTGAAAATGGGTAGGAAATACAGAAACATGTTTTGTTCTGGTTGCATATAATCTTTGCTCTTTTTAAGCTCTGTGAGCTCTGAAATATATTTTTGGGTTACTTCAGTGTGTTTGACAAGACAGCTTGATATTTCTATCAAAGACTTTCATATTGCAACAATCTTTGTAAGAACCACTCAAATAAAATTCTCTTAAAAAGGCCTTCATGAAGCTTTATTTCTCTGCTCTCCCAGTGTGATTTAAGCAGTGTGGGCTTAGGCCTGGAGGTGACAGATGCTGTGCAGTACCAGATGTCTGGGATCCCACTGTACAGTATCCAGGTATACAATGGGATATCATGTGCTCAGAGAGTACATGCAGGAGCTGTTCCCAGCCCCCCGTGCGTGGTTGCTGAGGACCTAGCCACAACTCTTATCTTCCTCAGGCAGCCAGAGATCCGTCCCTCCTGCCCACTTCCACTCCCCCCATTCTTCACAAGTCCTGGGGCTGGAGGAGTCAGTTACATTGGCTTTCAGTCTGGGTTCTAGAGGGAGCCTGCCCCTGTGCTTTGCCCTTTCAATCCCTGGCCTTTTTAACCACTAAGAAAAGCTGTTTGACCAAGGCAGAGAGTAGGGAGAACAGAACATTCCTCGGGGGTGGGCGAAGGTGGGGCAGGCAGCAATGCTGCTGGTGTTCCCATGGTGGTGTGGGGAGAGGACGTGCTCTGCAGCCCCTGGGGCTGTAGCTGTGCCTGAGCTGCAGTGAGGCAAGGGCCTGTCCTTAATCAAGGAACTGGGAGCAGGCAAAAGGCAAAGGTGGAGAGGGGCTGGGAATATACTACAGCAGGATCTTGGGAAGAGTAACACAGCTGAAGAAGTAAAGCTGCTCTCTAGGTGTGCTTGACCTGAGAACAGGCTTTGAGTGGTGAATTTGTGTTTCTGCCTTAAAAATGGGAAAAGGCACTTGTACCAGGTGCTGGTTGAGGTAGTGCTGCTGCTCATGTGTCTCCCTTAACTAAAGGAGGAGCAGAGAGAGGCCTTGTTTCAAAAAGCAAGTAATGGAAGAGTACACCACCACCAACCCTTTCCTAGGTCAGGTGTAGGCAGTGCTTCTGGGGCTGCTGAGTTGCAGGAGTGATTCCCCCTGCTCTCCTGGGGGAGTGCTGACCACCTTGTAGGGCTGCTAAAACAGAATGTAGGAAAAGGCTCTGTTTCTGGGAGTACAGCTCTTATGGGACCTGCCTGAATCCTGGGCCCCCTTACTCTGTTGGGGGCATCTGCCCCGTGACACCTGGAACTCAGAAATGGGGCCACCTTCAAGCCACCTATTTTTGCAAGAGGAGAGAAACTTGATCATTAGTCTGAACTACCCACCATCTAACTTTCCTAGACTCAGGAATGCATGAGGACCCCAGAGCAGCTCCACATCCACATGGGAATGTGAGCTGCCCAAGTGCCAAAGGGAGAAACTTGTGTGGTGTACTTATATCTGTAAAACAGGACCTTTAATGTAGTAAAAATGATTATTAATTCTCATTGTTTTGGGAGTAAGAGATGGGAGGAAAGTAGAAATTTTGTAAAAAGCATGCTTACAATCAGCAGAGCACAGAGGGTAGGACTGTGCTGTTTCACGAAGAGCTCTCACTTCAGGTGTCTAAAGATTTTATTATCATACAGAGGAGGAATGGCTGGGTGGGGGCACTCTGGGATAAATCCCAAACTCCAGGTTAGCAGCGTATTCCCATACCAATGGCCATGAATGTCCCAAACGTCCCACCGCTTTGCATCATCGTTTTGCCAACTCCACCCATCAGCTCTCGTCCTCTCATGCCAATCCTGAGATAAAGAAAACCACAGGGATTATATAAAAGCTGAAACCTGACAGGTCACAGACATGCACCCGAAAACATCTGAGACAATCAGCTCATGGTTGCAAATTGTATACTTCTTCAGTCTAAATCTGGGCAATTGTACAGAGACTGGCTGCAGTGCCCTGCACTACTGCAGGGGCTCTTGGGTGGCCCTCACCAATGGCCCATGTGTGTTTTTACCTGCAGTGGAACCTTCCTGCCATACCCTTAGCAGGAATAGCTTTGCATCCTGGTCTCCCAAATACCCTTAATACGGGGGGGAAAAAAAAGTGCTGTCCCAGTATTTCACTTGCCAGAGTACAAAAAGAGTTGTCTGAGCTGTTGTACTGCCATCCTCTCCAGCTGCATTGGCAGTGTTTTTTATACCACCAACTTAAAATTATCTTTCTATTTACTACTGACTCTGTTTTTAATACAGGACACCTGAAAGACCTAGAAACTTCAAAAGGTGTTTCTGTTCTCCAGTTTTCAGTTAACTGAGGTCACACTGAAACAAAAAGAATTGTTCTGTCTCAAGAAACTCTTGTAGTATTTGGCTTTTAAGCACTGCAGTGACTTTAGGGTCTAAGGAATTTCATGCACTTCATTCTTAAAACATGAGATTTTTCCCTCAAAAGTGGTACAGCAGAAGTATGTGTCATTCAAGTATGACAGAACCACTCTCACTGGTTCTTCTAAATCCCCTAAATCTGCATCCTCTACCAGCATTGTGCTGCTTACAAATACCCTCTGGGAACTGAGAGGGAATGGAAAACTTCAAACTCCCGTTGGATTAGACTTTGTGCCTTTTCCTCCTTCACCTCACTATGAAATCGTTGCCCTCGTTTAATCACAGATAAAAACTATCAAACAGAAAGAGTTCTGCTAAGTATGAAAGAGCTGACTTCAGTGATTCTTTGTCATAGGTGATGTGCAAAGCCAGTCAGCAGTGCCAGAGCAAACACAGAGCAGCAAGCATGGCTTGTTTTCATGTCAGCATGCTGGCAAGCCCCAGGGGAAGGTGGAATAAATCCCCTCTCCATTGCACAGTGGGACTGTGCCAATACCAGCCATGGCTCTGCAGTTCAGACTCGGGGGTAGTTTGGTAACTGCCTCTGTGCAGGGCATGGGACACGCAAAGGGACCACAACGGAGGCACTGAGAGCTTACAGAGCACCTCAGGAAGCTTTAGGGCCAGGAGAGGGCTGCCCATGTATCTGCACAGGCAATTCATCCAGTTTCTCCTGGAGCTGATCCTCCACAGCCTCAGCTTCCCAATGAACCTCCGTTACAAGAGGTAAGAAAAGGTCTGTGAACCTGTGAACTCCCGGCATATGGGGGACCCAGAGGTGATGCCCTGCCAGCACCAGACTCACCTGCTGGAGCCCAGGGCTTACTGCAGTAGCTGGAGTCCCAGACAAAGTTCCACTCATGGGACTGGCACAGGACCAGAACAAATCCCTTCCCAACCCCACAGCACGGCCATTTCTCTCTGGCTATTGCCCTCTCACCACCTGTCTGTGGAAGCCAGTTCCTTGGCGTACCTGAGGCAGGAAAACGTGCCGAACAGCGCTCCTGCAGCCATGCCCACTGCAAAGCCCATCATGAAACCCATCTTTATTCTGTCAAAGCAGCTGGGCTGCGACTGCCCATACGGGCCCACGGTCACAGGCATCTAAAAAAGAAAGGACAATCGATTTACTACTTTATCTCACAGACTTATATAACCAAACTGCGCTGGCAGGCCGGCCCGTGCAGCTCAGAGCTTCTCGCGCCTACAGCGCTGGAGGCTGTGCTGGCTCCCAGGCTTGTTTCCTTGCTTGTCAGGTAGGAGGGACAAAGAGGGAACGACGGACTCGTTTTCCCCTCAACAAGCTCCTGAGAGCGCCGCTGTGGCTGCCGAAGCTGTTCCGGGGCCTCATATCCTGTGTGCTCTCCAGTCCCCAGTGAGCAGCGCACGCGGCACCTGACCGAGCCTCCGCTACCGGCCCGTCCTCCCCGGCTGCCGCCGGCCTCGGGGACAGAGGAACGGGCAGCGATCCCACCCTTACGGAGACCAAGGCCAGAACGGGGACTCAGCGAAGGGGCTCAGGCCTTGGCCGCCCCGGGAACGGCGGCCATCGCCTGCCACCCGGCGCAAGAGGTCTGGAGGGCGCTCCGGGGTCCTCAGCGCGCGCTTCACCTCGCCAGCACCCCGTCCGCGCCCAGGCCCCCGCCCCGCCCGTACCTCGCTAGGCCGCACCGCGCCTCCGCCTGTCCGGGCCTCGCTTCCGGCGCGCGCCGTGACGTACAGGAAGAGGCGGGCACGGCCGCGCCCCGCCCATCGCGCGCCATGCTGCTGTGGCGGCGCCTGGCGGCCCTGAGGGGCGAGCGAGTCCCGCGGCGGCTCCGGGTTGGGGGACCGGGACCGGGACCGGGACCGGGACCGGGACCGGGACCGCGACCGGGACCGGGACCGCGACCGGGACCGGGATCGGGATCGGGACCGAGATCAGGTAAGGCCGCGGTCGGGCAGAGCCCGTGCCGGGGCAGGGACAACGCCCCCGCTCCCGCCGGCCCCTGACAGCAGCTTTCCCCCTCTTCTCCCCTCAGGGCGAACCGGCGATGGCGGCGGCGCTCTTCGGCCGCTTTACATGGATGTCCAGGCCACCACCCCGCTGGTAAGGGCCGCGCCGAGCGTGGGAGGCGGAGCGGCGTCCCCAGACTCCCGGTTCTCTCGCCCGAGCGGTCGCGTGTGTCCCGAGCTGTCGGGGGAACGGAGGCGGCGTTCGGCGCCGGCTGTAGCGGCACAGGCTGTTCCTGTCACCACAGGGCAGTCCGGGCATCCCCCGGAAGGGCTGTAGCTACGCCCGGCAACCCCCTGGACGGCCAGCCCCAGCGCCGCAGGGCGGGAGCGAGGCGGAGCCGCGAAGGGGCTCGCACCGACCCCTGCGGGAGTGGGGACAGCTGCGAGAAGCAGGAAGTGAATTCAACCAAAATACTGATCTGACATTTTTCTTAACATTTTAAGACCTTGTATCCTTTCTGCTCAGAAGAAAGGCCAGATTGGATAGGGCTTGGAGCGGCCTGATCTAGTGCAAAGTGTCCCTGTCCGTGGCAGGGGCGCGGACCAAGATAAGCTTTGAAGTCTCTTCCAACCCAAAGCAGTCTGTGATTCTGTTTTCTCAAATGATGCTGTTCTTCTTTGACCTTTGGTGCAGGTCAGAATTACATGCACAGAACATAATTGCCGAATACTTGTACGTAAGATGTAATAGGCTCAAGTTTCCAAGATCTGGTCTGAGCTAAAGCAAGACACTCTGACAGAAGTGCTGCTGGTCCTGTGGCAGGGAGCGTGTCCAGAGGGAACAGAGATGCTTTCCTTTCAGCTTTTCTAAGGTTGGGTGGTTTTTGTTCCACAGGATCCCAGAGTCCTGGACAGCATGCTCCCATACCTGACAGCCTACTATGGCAACCCGCACTCCAGGACCCACGCATACGGCTGGGAGAGTGAGGCTGCGATGGAGAAGGCGAGGCGGGTGAGTCTTCAGCTCTCCACAGTTGTGTTGGTTTTCCTGCTGCTGAGGAAATTCAGGGTCAAAAGAACCTAAAAAAAAAAAAAAAAAAAAAAAAAAAACCAAAGAAAAAAACCCCCCTGTTCTCTGTTGGCTGGATTTAGCAGCTTCCTCTTTGCTTAGTAGATTTATTGCTGTACTTTAGTAGATTTATTGCAAGAAAAAATAGAATTATAGAATATTTCAAGTTAAAAGGGACTCACAAGGATCATCAAGTCCAACTCTGGCCCTGCACAGGATACCCCAACAATCTCACCATGTGCCTGAGAGCATTGTCCAAACACTACTTGAACTATGGCAGGCTTAAGGCTGCAACCACTTCCTTGGGGAGCCTGTTCCAGTGCCTGACCAGCCTCCGGGTAAAAAAACTTCTTCCTGATATTCAGCCTACATTTCCCCTGACACAGCTCTCTCTGTTCCCTCAGCCCCTGTCAGTGGTCACCAAGAGCAGAGAGCTTCCTCTCTGCTGCCCCTCATGAGGAAGCTGCAGCCCCCAGTGAGGTCTAACCCCCATCTCCTCCTCTTCAGACTGAAAAAACCAAGTGCCTTCAGCTGTTTGTTTTACAGGCTACCCACTGGGGCCCTTCACCATTTCATGGCTCTCCTCTGGATAACTTCTAATTGTAGTTCTCTAATAACTTCATATCCTTATATAGATTTGCCCCAAACTGTCCCCAGGACTTGGGGTGAGGCCACCCCAGTGCAGAGCAGAGCAGGACAGTCACCCCCTCGCTCGGCTGGCAATGCTGGGCCTGATGTCCCCCAGGACAGGGCTGGCCCTTGAGGCTGCCAGGGCACTGCTGGCTCCTGTTCCACTTGCCCTCAGCCCAAACTCCCAGGTCCCTTTTCATGATGCTGCTCTCCAGCCTCTTGTTCCCCAGTCTGTCTGGACATCCAGGGTTGTCCAGTCCAAGATGCAGAAGCCAGCACTTGCTCTAACAGTGAGATTAGAGCAACTGAAATGGTAGAAACCAATACTTTAGGCAAAAGTGCCTCAGTATTTTTGGTTTCCTGGAGTCACAAGCATGTTGATGCAGTCATTGGACTAACTCCATATTTTATCATTCTTCTAATCTTAGGTATAGGTATAACTTTTTTTTTTAAGTAATACATAATGGGGTTTTGTCCACTTAAGCTTTTATCTCTTTTATAACAGGTTAATGCTTAATACCACTCTTAATGACTGTGAATTCTTTTTGTATTTTATATTAATGCAGATATAGAGACTATTTGTAGCATAACTTTGTTAAGTACCAGCTGTAATCCCTTTGAGGCTCAAGGGGGTATTCTTGAAAACATTTTGCATGTATTTTGCTGTAGTGAATTCATTGTATGTTTTCTTAACAAGTCAACTTTTTATTTCTTTTTAAACAGCAAGTTGCAGATTTAATAGGAGCTGATTCACGGGAAATTATATTCACCAGTGGTGCAACAGAATCTAATAATATGGCAATTAAGGTAAAAAGTTTATGCCGATTCTTATTTCTTATATTAAAATTATGTGTTTAAGAACTGTATGCATCTCTCAACAATATAAATGTTAATATGTTGGAGTAGGTAGCAAATATTTTCATTCCTGGATTTACTTTTTGTGATACTCTGTTACATATGTGGAGGAAATTCATGGATGAATGTTTTGGTGCCCAGGACATGTTTTTGAGGGCAGTGTAAAATATTTGATGTTTATCTTGCGTACACCAAATACAATCCTTCTGCTTCTGTAATTAAAATAGTGGACATGCAGATTAGAAACTTTTTTCTGATGAAGACTAGGTTGTGTATGTAGTATGTGGTTGTTCTTCTCTGCGTTTATGACTCCACTGTAAAAGCTTTCCAAAAAATGCTTTGGTTAATGGCATCTACAGCTTCTATCAATAAACATTTTGGCAGAGTATTTGAGAAGTGAGATGCTTTGAAAAGCAAGTGCTGATGTAGATATGTAGCATGGATTATGTGTCAGTGCCTTTTAGATTCATGACTTGGGTGAAACAGGAAAGATCCAAATGAATTATATCCAAGTAGTAATTTCTTATTTCAAATCGTTTTGTGTAATGCTTGCTTTCTTCAGTGGTCTAATGCTTGCTTTCTTCAGTGGCCAATTTCTTTTTCATGGACTGTGCCTGACAGGGTGTTGCAAGGTTCTATAAATCCAGAAAAAAGCATATCATTACTACGCAAACAGAGCACAAGTGCGTGTTGGATTCTTGTCGTTCCCTGGAAACAGAAGGTTTTCGCGTCACGTATCTGCCTGTTAAAAAAAATGGGCTCATAGATCTGAAGGTAAGTTGTTACTGACAGAAAGAAACTAAAAATAAAAGAGGTTTTTACTTCAGATTGATGCTCAAGACCTTGTGTCCTCTACATGAAAAAGAGGAAGGTATGATAAATATCACAAAGTAGAATGAGAGTCATAGTTAAATCTGTCAGATCTGGAGAAGGATTTTCTGTTCTGTCTGTTGCCCTACACTTTTTCTCAACCAAAACTTCCACCTTCTATCCCACCATTCAGCTGCTGCTGTGCAGGTGGAGCTGTTGTGTACCCTATAGGGAGCCCAGTACTTGAGGCATTGTTTCAGTGATTACAGTACTTCCTATGTCTGTCCATGAGCCAGCCCTTCTGTGTGTACTGGCTGCAGCCCTGAGATGTAGAAGTTGTATGTTTTTAGTTCATCGTTGACATACTGTAGCACGGGGCAGTGACAGTTTTATTCCTAGTCCCTCACCTGCCATGGAGAGCGGTGGTGTGTGTGATGGGTCCGAGGGATCAGCCTTTGGGCACAACAGTGAGTTGTGTTTTCTGAGCATTTGCTGCAGAAGTGATGTGACCTTTGTATAAAGTGCCATTCCTTTAAAGCCAGCCTCACCTTGGCTAGAAGAGGCTTAAGCTGTTCTGTGGGTGGTTAATTCATTAAAGAAAATAGTTCAGAGAAATGTACAGGATATAGTGAAGCCTGTTGAGACTTGATTTAATCAAGTGGGGTGGCAGGTGCATCGAAGGGTTAGGACATGCACAAATGCAATTAATCCACTCCTCTTCCTACAGGCATTTAATGTTCACATGGGTTAGTGTTCTCCCCACGGCTGTTTGTCAGAACCCCAGGTGTTTGTTGCGAATGAGGGACTGTTGGTTGAGTTGCTGGCAAATTGAAGATGTGCACAGGAATCTTGCTTCTCTGTTAGTCACAATTTTTGTCCCTCTGAACCTTTCACCAGGAGCTGGAGGCTGCGTTCCAGTCAGATACAAGTTTGGTTTCTGTGATGACTGTAAATAATGAAATAGGAGTAAAGCAGCCAATTCATGACATTGGTAAGTACACTGTGGCTTCCAGATGCCATCTAAGGTTGCTTCTGCTTCATTTTAGTTAATGTTTTCATCCCCAAATGGTACTGATGCAAAAGATTAGGTGTAATATAGCTAAGGAAAAATTACTAACATAAATATTTTAAAATAAAAAATGTAATATAAATAAATAATACTGCGGTCCAAATAAAAACTGATTTCAAAAGGGAAATGAGAATGAAATTCAGTACCCTTATGGTGAGCATTGCAGCAATCATTGCTCTGGATGGATCAGCTGCAATTCATTGGACTGTATGATGGATGAACAAATTGCACAGAATAACTGGCCAAAATTGAGCTTATATACTGTAACAATTTCTTGAGCACTTGTAGTGTTTAAGAGAAGAAATGTGCAGGATTTGGAGTGGGAGAGGATGGTGAACGCCACACTTAGACAATCCTTCCCCCAGTATTGTCATATATAGTCATGAACAATTCCTTTGTAGGCCAAAAGGCCACTGAAGAGCTACGCTTCTGGAACAGGAGGCAGGGAGAGGGTGAGCCAGGCTCTGAGCTGGCAGGTGGAGTGACAGGGACCTCAGAGCAGATGAAGGGAGGCCCTGGAGAACCACGGTTGGTGGAGCAAGCAGGGTGAGCGGGTGCCTACATAGGCAGGTCCCTGGATCCCAGGTGATTTGTTGATAAAAGTTTTCTGTGACAGTAACAAAACATATACACATACCCTTTCTGTCCTGGTTTTATCCCATCTGGCAACCAAGCACCTTGCAGCCACTCACTCACTCCCCCGCCAGCACAATCAGGGAGACAACTGGAATGGTAAAAGCTAGGAAACTCATGGGTTGAGATAAAGACAGTTTAATATGGAAAGCAAAAACCATACACACAAGCAAAGAATTCTGTACTGCTTCCCATGCGCAGGCAGGTGTTCATCCATCTCCAGGAGAGCAGGGCCCCATCCCATGCAGTGGTGACTTGGGAAGACAAACACCATCACTCCAAACGTCTCCCCCTTCCACCTTCTTCCTCCCAGCTTTCTATAGTGAAAGCAGATGACATATGTCATATGGTTTGGAATATCCCTTTGGTAAGTTTGGGTCACCTGTCCTGGCTGTATCTCCTCCCAGCCTCCCATGCACCGCCAGCCCCCTCGCCAGCATGGCCGTACGAGGGGCAGAAGAGGCCTTGGCTCTGTGTAAGCCCTGCTCAGCAATAACAAAAACATCTCTCTATTATCACCTCTGTGTTCAGCACAAATCCAAATACAGCCCTATACTAGCCATTGTGAAGGAAGTTGGCTCTACCCCAGCCAAAACCAGCACACCTTCATATTCAAGATATCCTTTCATAAGATGTTGGAGTTTTTAGACAATATTTTGGCTTTGTCTCTGTTCTGAAGTACATACTCTGGAGGATATTGTTTTCTTAGGCTATGGCAGGCATCTTGTTGTGCACCTGATTTTCCTCTTGCTTAGCTGCTGCATTTAATTTTTTCTTCATTAAGCTCAAAGCAGCATTTTTCCCAAGGTTTTTCAAGGTTCCGTTTCTTCATTGACAAGCATTTGACCATCAGTGAGTTGCTTATAGGCCCGAGGACTCTTTTTCTCGTCCTGTGCTTATATTGTCAAGGCCCTTACTATGGTCCCATGTTTAAATGCCAGAGACAGCTGGTGCCAGCTCTAGTTCCCCCAGTATGTTCTCATAACACCTTTATAACAGGTCCAACAGGCCAGGCCCTGGAGCCTGAGGCCCTGTTACCATGTGGCCTGATACTACTGCCTGTGGCCTGACCTTGCTGGACCACAGGAGGACTACTTATCCTGTGAAGTATCATGTTGAACCTCTTGTGCAGAGGAGAGGTCTCGGATGCAGCTGTGCAGATTCTGTGGAAGATGCACTGTGATTTTTTGATAACAAAAATAAATAATATTTATGTTTACTGCCCATGAACAATACCTTACTTTGTTCCTTCGTATATTTTAGCCTGGTGACAGGCTCAGCTGATTTCAGGTAGTAGTAATAAGTGTGTGTGTGAAAATTCTGAGAATGTTTTTGAAGTTGAGTGTTGGAAAACTTGGAAAATAGAGGAAATGGCATAAAAATACTTGGCAAATACAAACTTGAAAGGAAGGTTGGCTTGTACTGGACATTGAGAAGAAAAAGAATCAAGAAAAAGCAATTCTGTCCAACTGTGGAGTCATTGTTGTGTGGAAACTTTGATGTTCCATGCAACCACTTTTCTTAAACTTGTTAGGTGTGGATTTGGAAATAATATCACTTCTTAACGGTAGAAGACTTCTAAACTTCTCAACTGAAGAAATTCACTGTAGTTTTACCTACCTAAACCTGTGCCAAGGCATCAGCTATAGTAGCCTCTGCCCAGCTTTAGCCACTTCACTGTAAAAGAAACATCACAGCCCTCATTTCTACCTCTGTCACCTCAGCTACCTCAATAACCTACTGTTGTTTTAGATTCACTGATGCTTTAGATCCGTTGTTGGAATCTTTGGGATCATAGTGAAAGATAATGTGGTTTTGGTTTGGTGTTTTTATTACAGGTGAGATCTGCCGTGCACATAAGGTGTTCTTCCACACGGATGCTGCACAAGCGATTGGTAAAATTCCTATGGACGTCAACAACATGAAAATTGACCTAATGAGCATCAGTGGCCATAAAATTTATGGGCCCAAAGGTACTCACTGAAGTGCTTTATAGGCAATAAATATATGTTTCCATACCTGCCTTAAGGTAACTACACAAGGTATGAAGTCAAACCCGTTTGTCCTAGTGTCAGTTACTTAAGCTGTAGAAAACTGTTCTGAGTGGTGTTGGACAGACTTCAGAGTAGCTCAGGCCCTGCTGCCAGTGTACAGCTGCAGTAAGTGGATCTTCGGTGCTAGATGGGTCGAGGTAGCTTCACTGAAGGAAGAAACAGTGTTGTATAAATGGTGGCAGCATTACAGCAGTGGGGTTTTCAGGAGTCATCTGCTTGATGTGAAGGAGAACTGATGCTGAAATGATTGAAATGAAATCACTTGGTTATAGGGCAAAGTTTAGACCAGAGTGTGACTTGCAACAAGGAGACCAAAAGGTTTGGTGATTTTTTGATTGTTTTCTGCTTCCAGTGGCTTCTTTCCCCTGACTCCATTTTTGCATTTTCTTTGCAGAATGGGGTTTAATATCCAGCTATGCATTTTCTGGTTGACTCACAAATACTAAAAGTCCAGCTATTATTATTGTCATAGTCTATTTAGTTTGTGACAGTGGGTGTTAGCCAGAAAGGCTAACAGGTTCGCTGTATGCTATGTGCTATTTGGAAACAAAAGACAAAATTCTTATTTTTCAACATGTTTTTTTTCTGCATAAGTTTTGCTGAGGGCTGAAGACATTATATCTGGACAAGGACTAAGTTTTCAACCAGTAACTTTGGACAGATGACAGACATAAATTTTCACAATTTGTTATGCCTGGAAGTTGCAACTGTTCTTCCTGTGGTGACAGTCACTCCTTAAGTGTACCAGGGCACTTGAAGACATAAAAATTTCTAGGTGAGGAGAGTGTTAAACTGACTGGCTATCAAAACTGGCTCATCTAATCCACCCACTGAAAATTGTTGGCACTGATAAGTCTTCCTAATGAGAAGAAAGGGAGAGGACTCCTGGGACTGGTGCTGGCCTAGTAATCCAGGGAAAGAATTTGGAAGTCAGTAAGAGAACATTAGTGAATGCACATAAAAACTTCCGTGCAAAGGGATGAACTTCAGCTGTGTACAGGAATTATGGGAAGGAAGGGAAGTGCTGAGTCCTTGGGTAATTGAAGCACAGTGGAAGAGGCTGAGCTCCCATGACTGAAGCTATGCAAGCCTGAACATGAACACTGGGAACAAACACCATTTCCTAGAAAATGATACTGAACTTGTTCACTTCATTAACTGGACACTCCAGTTAAGAGTCCACATGTGTGTTTGCTGTGGAAATAAGGAATGTTACCAAAGCTTGGAGTCCCTGTTCATAATTTCAGAACTCTGGGCATATGGGTAAAACATCTTTCTTTGTTTCCAAGGAGTTGGTGCTCTCTATGTTCGCCGCCGACCACGCGTCAGGCTAGAACCCCTGCAGAGTGGGGGCGGCCAGGAGAGAGGACTGCGGTCTGGAACTGTGCCCACCCCTCTAGCAGTGGGACTGGGGGCAGCGTGTGACGTGGCACAGCAAGAGATGGAGGTTTGTGCAACAAGATACTTGTCCTGGGTTCCAGAAAATAGTATAACAGCACCATTTAGGTCTTGCATTCCTTACATCTTTTTGCATCCATGTAACTAAATTAAATTTGATTCTCATTTTTAGCATCAATTGAATGTTTTGAGAACTTAAGGGATGTTTTTGGGTAATTGTAAGTTCTTTCTAAAGTTTCTTTTTTCTTGAAGTGGTCTGAATCATAGTTTTCTACAACAAGGCTACAATTGATAGTTTTAGTGAAATACGGCTTTATGTGCTTGTATTCACTTCTGCATTATGCATGTGTATTAACAGCATCTTTGAAATGAATGTTGTGTTTATGTAATGTATATTGAAAAAATAAGACTTCCCAGTCCGTTATTATATGTATTGGACCTATTAAGTATAACTTCGAGTTTACTGCAACTTTGCAACTAAGAATTTCTTTTCTTTTTCCTAGCTTGGACAGTAAAGTTTACTTGCTAGGTCTGGTGTCTGAGCCTCTGTATGCTTCTACACTGGTTTGTGGGCACCAATGCTTTCCTTACAGCTGGAATGTAAAAATACTTACAGTGACAATGGGATGCATAGGCCAGACATCTGCACCCAAAGGATCAAGCTTCTTCCCAGGAGACAGGCAGAATTCCACCATCTGAGCTGGTGGTTATGGAAGTTGAGGCTAGAGAGTCTGCAGAGTCTGAATTCTGCACAAGCCTCTGATCTGGATTCTCCTCCTTGCCTGGCAGAGTTATGGCATTTTAAAACCAACTGGTGTTGGAGCTAGCCTGGTTTTCTTTTAACTTTTCCAAGTGTAAACAAGCATGAATTGCATGTGTGCATGTGGCTGGTTCTGTGTGCTGAAGCTGATCCCAGACCTTACTGCTTTCTTGGTATAAGTGACCTCATTTTTCAGTCTAGAACAAGACACTGCATGTGGACAGTTCCCACTGTGCGGGTTACTTACTGTAAAAGCTGAGTTCATAGTAATTTGCAAGTCTGTGTCTTTCTGTTGTATGGTTAGAGAGCTCCAGGGAAATAAGAGGCACTTGCCATAATAGGTGCCCTTTCTTGGGTAAAATGCATCATCTTCTGCATTGACTAACTTGTCTTTAAACACAGAGAATTCAGTGCTTTTATGAAAGTCAGTTCAGCAGCTTGTGTATGTAGATCTTTCTGATCGGTTTGAAACATTTGTGAAGACTGAGCTAGCTTGGAGCTGAGTGGTTATTCTCTTTTAAAACTAAGTGTCTAAAAAGTGTGTAAAGCAGGCAAAGTTTGACAGTTTAAGTTTCAGCTGTGTTCTTTCCCTTAATTCTGCTTGCAGCTGGTGACACAAAGCAGTTTGAGTGAGGTCAGACTGTACACTGTTTATTATTTGTGTCTTTTCTGGTTTCTCTGCTTAGTATGACCATAAGCGAATCTCACAACTGGCAGAACGACTGGTTACAAAAATAATGAGTGAAGTTCCTGATGTGGTGATGAATGGAGACCGAGAGCACCGCTATCCAGGTAACTCAAGCAAAATTCTGAGCCTGTTAGTACTGTCTGGCTCCTTGGTGTTAATGGCTGTGGCTGAATTATGCACTTGAGCACATGATGCAAGTCCTGCCTTGCAGGGGACAACTGAGATTTTAGTTGATGGTTTCTTTTTTCTATTTCATTTTTTTGTATGTAGGATGCATCAATTTATCTTTTGCTTATGTGGAAGGGGAGAGTCTTCTGATGGCTCTGAAAGATGTGGCTCTGTCTTCAGGAAGGTAGGTGGAATGTATAGGAAGGATAGCAATGTATTTTTGAGAGAAAATAGCTTCTGCTAATGAAGGTAAAAGCTAAGGAATAGTCTCCTCTGAATATTTGCATATTCAGTTAATGAGTCAGACTGGCATTGATTACATTCTAAGGTGGTGTTTAAGTGACACATTTCAACTGAAGGTCAAAGTTACTTATCCTGGAAGAAAAAAAACCAAACAAAACCACAAACAAAACCAAACACAAACCAAACAACAAAAAAATCCTAACAAAAAGACCTCCACAAAGCCACAAAAACTAGCCCAGAAATTCCTACCTACTGGCCTTGCAAACTGGTTATTTGAGTAGCCTCAACTTGTACTGGTGACACTTCAATTCTAAAGGCCACCAACATTTGAGCAGCTTCTGCCCTTTGGCAGGTTTTAACTGCAATTAGTGAGGCTAGGCATGTATCTGAATTAAGTCAGCTCATAATTCCTGTGTTAAATGCAAAAGCAAGAAAGAAAATGACATGTGCTTTTATGGAGCTCTTCTGACTACAGGAGTGACAAGACAAACTTGATGTTTATGATGAAATGAATGGAGTGTAAGGAGGTTCCCCCCTCTTTCCCTCACCTTTGGGAACAAAGTGGTCAGCATAACCTAATTAGAAACTGGTTGGCACTATGAGCAGGAAGAACAAGTCTCCACATGACTGTCTCTGAAGCCAAACACTTCTGTAATGTGAAGATCTTTTCTGAGTGTCTGCTTTGTGCAGTGTGGAGCTGTTTACAGCTCTCCAGCTGGCACTGCGTGTTGCTACCTGTAAAAACTGAGTCACAGCATGTAACCAGTTCTGTATACTGCTGCAAGGTGGAAGCTCTCTCTACTGACAACTGCAATCATCTTGCTCTGGATCCCTCTGTGCACTGTTTTTCATTTATTTGTTCTGCTGCCAAACAGCAGTTTGTGAAGCCTTTTTTTTTTTTCCCCTTTTATGTTCCTGGTATGTTACCTTCTCTGGATAGTTTTTGTCTTTGTCTTTTTTTAACTACCTCCTAATCTGCATTCCTGCTGCCTCTATGGGGCATTTTGTTTATTCTTGTATTCTCTCTCCTTTCCTTATGCTCCTAATTTATTACTCTCATTTCTCGCTAATGCCTGCCCCTTGTATTCTTTTTTCTTCGGTAGCAGAAATATCACTTTACTTGCTTGTATTCACTTGTGGTTTCTAGGAGGCTGGGGAAGCTGATACAGGTTGTTGTAAAGAGGTAAGTGACCTGTTCTTTGTTGGAAGAGATTAAACAAAAGTCTGACATTTCCCTGCCTTCTCTTTCCCAGTGCTTGCACATCAGCCTCTCTGGAGCCTTCCTATGTTTTGCGGGCAATCGGAACAGATGAAGACTTGGCTCACTCATCTATAAGGTGTGTGGAGTGGTCTGCCCTAATGCTTTCAAATATTTTTCTTTCCTGATAAAAGTAAGTGGTAGATTTGTTCCACCCCCTCCATATGCATGTTATTCAGTTCCTTAATGATTTTCTTTTGGTTTAGGTTTGGTATTGGTCGTTTCACTACAGAAGAAGAAGTAGACTATACAGTGCAGAAGTGCATACAGCACGTGAAGAGGCTGAGAGAAATGAGGTGAGAACACGTGAGGTTGAACACAAAGACTTCTGAGGTGTTATAATCATGGGAAGAATTGGATTTATTTGGTTGAAAGTAATTTTTTGCTTCAAAAATCTGGTGGTGTTTCTCTATATCAGCAGTGTCCCCCAAGTGGGTAGGGGCCTGATTTTAACATTAGTGACAAATTTCTAAGGAAGCAAATCTGACACCAAACCTTTTCCCAGATCCTGCCTTTGTCAGAGGAAGAATATGAGTAGGGCAAGCACATAGGGCAGTACCTAGGAGGTTTTAAGCCAGAGATGGTATTACTGAGTTAATGTATTGATAACTTGTTTTATTCTGGTGAAACTGAAAGACTAGTGACTCATCTGGACAGTGAAAATGCAAGGGTTCAGTCCCAGAGACACCAGTGCTTTATGCTGAAAGTGGGAACAGGAAATGAGGTGGAGCACCTGTCCTCTCACCTCTTGTATTTTGGATTGAGGACACAGGTGAGGGCTGATCACCTGAAGCTCACTGACCTCCAGAAGGGCGAGACAGGCAGATAGATATCTCCTAATTCCTTGTGTCATTGATAAAATTGTCTGTTTAATTATTGTTGATGATGTCCTGTGCATTTTAGCTAGGCCTCATTTTTCTTCTTTTCTTTACAGCCCGCTCTGGGAAATGGTGCAGGATGGAATTGACCTCAAAAGCATTAAATGGACTCAGCATTGAGAAAACATTGCTATCTGTGGACTAGATGTGGATTAAAATGCATTTTTCTGTACAGTCTTGAGCAAATTATGCAGCACTTCTGTTTTCTGATGCTTGCAGTTTGAACGGAGAACTACCCTTTCAGACCACAAAATCTAAGAAGCCAAAAATGAAACTAGTCTTTATCGTGGAGAAAGACAGGCTGATGCAACACCCATTGTGTTTCTATTGACACACAGAAATTTATGCTAAAACGTAATTTATTCAGAAATATATTTTCTAATGAGAAAATGAAATCAGCATGTTACTCTCAAGCCAGTGAATCCTGGCAAGAGGTTGCTTCTCAGTGTAACTCATCCCAAGTCACTGCTGTGTTTGCACCACAGACCTGTTGCACATTTGTTCTGTTTGAGGTGGGTATCCTGCAACATTAGCTGGGTTTTGCCTCTCAAATGCCTTGTATTGCAAGAAATTCTCAGATAGGAGGACACTTGGATCTCTAGAGGAAAGAGATGCCTCAGTGTGGCTATGTGCCTTCACAGATAAGTTGTACAATTTTTTTCTGAAGTTGAGTATTTTGGGCTCATTTTCCTTGGTTTTTTTGTGTGTGCATCTTTTGTGTGTGTGTGTGTGTGTGTGCATTAATCCAAAAGATTCTTCTGTGTTCCAGAGTTTATGATACAATCATGATGCACTTTGCTGTCCCCTCCATTGGGTTTTTTCCATGCAATTTTTTCTCAGTGAGGAAAGAAAACTTGAATGACTGGGGGAGGGGATATGCAGAATATGTCAGCTTTGGAGGCAGCGCCAGTTTTGTGGGAGCATGAGTAGTAGCGGTGGTGGGGAGAGCAGACACAGTGCAACATCTTAAGGCAGTCTGGGTTTTGGGTTCTTTTTTTTTTTCTTGTCTTTTTTTTCTCCCCTTGTCATGGGATCTTTGCTGTTACTTGGTTTGTCTGTGGGCCCTTGGTTTCTGTCACTGCAGGGAGTCTGCCCAGCTCTGCCTGTGTATTTTGTCTGGAGATAAGAACACCTGGCACTGAAGTTTTCTTTGTTTCACAGACTGCGCTGTCTGACAAGAGATTCGCATGGGAATCCTTTCCCTGCACCTGCTGGGGGAAGTATCTGTTAAAAAGATTTTGATGAGATTAATTCGTATCAGTGTTTCTCCTTTCTTACCTTTGGTGATCTTTCGAGTAAGAAACCGAACCCTGTATGGCAAAGTGCCTTTTTTCAGTGCGTAAACAAAGAGTTCTCAAATTAGTTGTGTTGATTGGTGGATGCTGTGTTAGCTGCTGAATTTGATATATGCCATAGACAGTATGTACACCTTCAGTTTGGGATGGAATCTACCTCGAGGATCAACCATGTTGTGTAAAAGCCGAAGCTGAATCTCACAAGATGGATTGTTTTACAGAAGCTTGTGCATTTTTTATTATTAAGGACAGATGTAGTTGTTTGTAATGCAAAGCTAATCTTTGGTTGTTCTATTTGAAATGACTAGCTTTAGCAGTTTTAATATTGTAGTGCTGGCACCTTATATTTCATCACAACATGTTTAAAACTACCATATGCATAAATATGTTTTAGCGGTGTTGTATGTACTCTTTTTTCATCCTTGGGCCATATATATTTTCTGGATTAACATGCTTTCTCAGCATGTTTTAGAAATACATGTTCATGAATTGTTCTTTGTGTTTTGAGAATGATAAAAAATTACAGATAAGAATTAAACATGGCTACTGTCAGTCTTTTCAGATCCACCTTTCTGGGTGAACCATACAGGACAATCAGTAAGTTGCTGAATTGCAGCTTTCATTAGGCAACAGAGAAGGATAAACTTTTCTGCAAACACTGTTAGAAGTTTGCTGTCACTGAGTTGACATTTGACTTTTGAAGAGTCATTCTTCTCAAACTCAATGCCTGATCTCAGCTAATTTTTTTTTTTTTAACTCAAATAGCTTAAAATGTGGTTATTTTGAAAAAAAGGGAGCCCCACATCTTGAAGATTCTGACCACCTCTTATGTGATAAGATTTAAAATAGAAATTCTACATGTAAAGGTTAGGGAAACTCATTCATATTAGTAACAAATATTTATTTGAAATGTTTATAGGACAAGATGAGGAAAAATGTATAGTGGAGATACTTTCCCCCATGACAGAAAGAAGTAATGCCAAGGATGAACACCTAGCTGTACCGCACTGAATGCAGTAAAGCCATTGAGGGAGGGGAGCTTCAGTCTATCCCACTCTTACCAGCTGGATGCCAATGTATGGTGGTGCATCATCAGGCTGCACCGTGATCTGAAAAATGCTCAAGGCTGATGCCTTCAAGTGGCTACCTGAAAACAGAGGCTAGACAAAAATAAGAGAATAAAAGTAGGTATTTATTTGAAGGGCCTTCAAAGGTACACCCTGGGCAGTCCAAAGGCTACACCCAAGACGGACACTGGGTCATGAGTTCTTCACACTTTTATAAGTTTGGTCCATTTGCATATCAGGGTTAATTCTCCAATTATAATTGCAGTTAATGATGTAATTACCCCAATTTGCCCCTACTCTTCTCAGGCTTTAGTTTACACATTTTGGGGCCTGGAACAATCAAGGTGTCCTTGGAGAGCAAACCTAGAGAGGGTTTGTTATGTCTGACCAGCATGAGAGGACAGCAGCTAACAGGCCACACAAAACTTCAGAGTTACACACTAGGCAGTACAGGATTTGAAAAATATAAAAGTTAAGACCTAAGGCATCAGGCCTTGGCCTTGATGAACAGCACTTGGGCTCAGCTCCTCTTGAGCTTATCAGAAACATTGCTCCAGGAACTGGTGTTGTCCAATGAGCTCCTGAATTTTTTTTTAACAGCCTTGAAAACTTTTCCTGACTGGCATAATATTCTTGTTCTCCCACTTTCAAAGAGTTTCCGACCCAAAGTGGGGCCAGGATGAAACATTGTTGTGACTAAAGCCCATCTTTTGTGGTCCTATAAACAGTGGCCCTGAGGGAGACCCTTGGGGCTCTCCTGGGCTGCAGCGACCTCCCTGTACTGGGGCCTCTCCAAGCCGGGAACTCTCCCGTTTGCTGCACTGGGAGAATCCCCGGAAGACGGGTCCTGGGCAGATCCCGCACTCTTTGAAGCCACGCCCTTCACTCAGTGAATAATGCAAAAGACATCTGAAGCGAGTATTTCAGTTAGAACCGTGCACGTGCCTGCAGGCCTGTGATCCTCCTAGCAACAGGGAGAGCTGCTGGGATGGCTCTTGTGACTGGAGAGTTGGATGCAGGCAGGGGAGAAGAGAGGCAGTGTTACTCTCTATGTCAATGGCTAGCAGGAGTGCATGGCGCTCCACCTGGGGATGAATGAGGAACTAAGAATTTAGGTGTCAGGATTAAATGGAGGGCAGGGACAGGTGTCATCACAGTGGGGGTCTGCTACAGGCCACCTGACCGGGAAGATGAGCCAATGAGGGCCATCACAGGCAAATAGGAACGGCCTCATGTTTACAAGCCCTAGTTTTCTTGGGGGAATTCAATCACCCTGACATCTGCTGGGGGGAAAACCCAGCAGGGCACAGGCAATCCCGGAGGTTCTTGGAATACACTGATGTCAACTTCTTTCTCCAAGTATAGAGGAGACAATGAGAAGAGGTGCTATGCCACCTTATTCTCACCAACAAGGACAAGCCAGTGGGGAATGTGAAGCTCAAGGGCAGCCTGGGCTGCACTGACCATGAAATGGTGGAGTTTTGGATCCTTGGGGCAATGACAAGGGTGAGAAGCAAGCTCACTGTGCTGGACTTCAGGAGAGCAGACTTCGGACTCATCAGGGATCTGCTTGATATAGTCCTATGGGATAATGCCCTGGAGGGAAGAGGAGCCCAAGAAAGCTGGTTGATATTCAAGGATCAGCTTTTCTGAACTCAGAAGCAATGCATCCCAACAAAGTCAGGCAGAAACACCAGGAGGCCTGTATGGAACTGACAGAGGAAGTGGCTAAGTGCAATTAATCAATTTGAGAAGTCGTGGCAGTCTGGTGAAGTTTTCATTGACTGGAAAATATCCCCGATTTTTAAAAAGGGAAATATGGAAGCCTTTGGGAACTACACCTGCCTCACTGACTGGCTGGAGATTCTCCCTCTGCTGTGAGATCAGTCATGGGCCAGTTTCCAGTCAAATTGTTTCTGCTAACATGTATGCTCTGTGCTTTGAAATGGTACAGTTTCCCAACTGAGTCTCAGGCCAGCTGAGTCCCAAAAAGCTGGCCTGAGACCTCTTCTCTACTACTGACAGCTTTGATGAAATTTCAGGCTGGTGCTTAAGGTCCTGCACTGGAAGGAAGGAAGAAAATGCCAGTTTTTAAAATGGACAATATGAGTGGCTGAGAGAAATGATCCCTCTGACAGCTGATGCTCCTCTGATCTGTCCAAATCAGAGTCACAAAAAAAGGTAGGTCCAAGATGTAAGAGCAAAGCTCATACTAATGAACAATCAGAGCGGGCTTGTGCTGAGTAGGCATAGTAAAACCAACAAAGTGTTTGATTCTAAGAGTAACTACACAGGACCATTAAATCACGTCGTATCTGACAGACAGGTTTTAAGCAGAGATTGGGATGAGGAATGAAGAGAGTATTTCTGGGAGGCTCTGTGAGGATTATTTCTGTTGAACAGTTTTCTAAATGATCTGGAAACAATTAAGATTTGTGGTTGACATGTAGTTATTGGAAAGGAAAATACAAAGTAGTATGAATCATTTAGCAAACTGAGTTCATTCATCCAAACCACAGATGAAGGAATAAGATCAGAGGCTGTATTTATGGAATGGTACCTTTAGGGTCTGGAGAAGCAAAGAACCTTGGATTTGGGGTAATGCTTCCAGACTAATAGTGTAGCAAAAGTATATTGCAAGGAGGAAAACATTTATTTCAAATGTGGAATTGGCACAGTGGATGTGGGTTACCTCAAGCTTTACTTTAAAATGTCCTGTGTAAATTTTCTTCCCCTAGTTGCATACCTAACACCTTTTTTCACTTTTGGTTTAGGTAAAGGAGACACATAAATTAGTGTGCTCCCAATGCTTTCCTAGTATCTAATAAAGGCAAATCCCATTCCTTCCTAAAGCTGTTTTTCTCTGCCTGCCTTCCCCCACATGCATGTTACAGGGAAAACACTGGACACAGTTACATGATCCCTTGTCCTTTAACCCTCTGTCTATCTATGTTTTGCTTTCCATAGATACTTTCCTGCTGCTGTTGATAACTAACTGCATTATGCTGCTGACTTGTCTTTGGTACCCTTGGTCCCTTGGCATGCTCCTAATGCTACTAATACTAGTACTAATAGTAGTCCAGGATTTTGTTCCCTTTCATCCACTCTACAAGCAATCTGCTTCTTGGTCTTGAGTGAACTAGACATTCTTTTCCCAGGAAAATTTGGGTATGGCTGAGAAGGCAGTTGGAGACTTGGTGTAGTATGTCATGGGGATCTGTTCTAGACTTTGCTCCAAGCTGAAGCAAAGACCAGAACACTGCAGATGCAAGGACATGTGCTGGTTCGCAGAAGCTGTCCAGGACACTGGGATTTCCTCTTTAGAGTGCCTTCATGGAGTCTATACAGACACAGTCTAGAGGCCCACTGAGGATTATGGAGCTTGGTCCTGTTTTTTTTTTTGATGGTCTACACAGTAAGCCTCACAAGTCTCTTCACCATACTTTATTTGAGCAACAAAAGTAACGTGGTGACTCATCAAATTGCACAAAAGCTGAAAAGTCTTATTTTTCCTCTGACCTGGGGTGTTCCAGCACTGTCCTTTTGTTATCCTACACTGTCTCCCCACTGCAGGGTGGTTGGTGCAGCTTGGGAAGTGCTATGGTGTCACAGAGTGAATCCCTGGGCTACAGATGCTCCTGCTACGCCTTGCATGACTTAGGCAACCAGCTCTCCAGGGAAGCTGGCAAGCCTGGCTATTGATGCCTCTGGTGACTTCAATCACCTACTTTTCTGGCTGTGTCGGGGTGCATGGTGACAGCCAACCCTGCCTATTGTCACTAGTGCTATAGAAAGGTGAATTACTGGATACTGCCCACAGCAATCAAAAAGAGGTGTGTAACTAGATGGCACACCTGCCAAGACAAAAAGGAGATATTAGCTTGGCAGAACTGGTATTTTCAGGCCATCTATTATCATAAATACCAAACAGAATACAAAACCTGAAAAACTGAGGTTAATAGGGAGAAGATGAGCAAGCGTGGGCTGTTGACTGGGATGGGATGAGAGTAGTAAAGTAGAATTTGGGAGTAGAAAGAGGGGATATACAGGAAAACAAATGAGGGAGTGGAGATTATTATGCTGCTGTATGGTATAATGTATCTGGATCACTCTGCCTCAGGAGAGTACAACCATGAGAGTTTGTTGGTTTTCACCCCTTAACAGAAACCGGGGTCAAAGTTAACTGAATTGTTGAACTCCAAAATTTGCTGCAGAATTGTTTGCAAAGGGAGGCAATGATTTATTTTTATCCGTTTCTTGCAGAGGACTACACCGAATTTTTTCCATTGGAAATGGCTAGTGCTACTGTGCCTGTGTCTGCTGAAGCGCAGTGATGGAGAACCCAGAGGGGTCTGGGGATCTCTCAGCTCAGGGCACTGCCTGGTTATCGGTGCTGTCTTCAGTCAAGCCAAGGACAAACATAGCACGGGGCATCGGCCCCCGGGAATCTTTCATTTTAGTTCTGCAACCTGGTCGTAAGTCAAGAAGTTAGAAACAGCCGCTCTCAGGGTTCTTTTCTTCGTGCGAAGGCCAATGCTCCCCTCCAGCGCCGTCCCCTCAGCAGCAGCGCCCAGCGGCGCGCGCAGCTCCCCGCAGGCCGCGGGACGGCCCCAGGGCCCCGCCCCCCCCGCCCGGCGCACGCGTCGTCCGCCCGCGCGCG
>NW_024581041.1:1136143-1136663 GCF_017639235.1 Corvus kubaryi
CGGGCCGGCCCCGGCCGCTCCCCCGTCCCTGGCTCCCTCTCGCCGCCCGCGCGCGGCGGCCCGCGGAGCTGCGCGGGCAGGTGAGTCTGTGCGGGCCGAGCGCAGGCGCCGCGGGCCCGTCCGGCGGGGGCGGCCGAGTGACCTTGCGGCGGCACCGGGGCCCGAGCCGGGGCACGGGCCGCATGGCGGGGCCTGTGTCGGGGCCCGAGCCGGGGATTTGACGCGTCCGGAGCGGCGCCCACGGGCCGGATGCGGCGGGCAGCTGCGCGGTCCCGTTTCGGCGCGGGGCCCCGGCGGTCTGGTCCCGGCTGCTCGAAGGGACGGCTGCGCCTTGCCCGGCCCTGGGGGACGAAGCGAGGCAAACACTCCGCACTTTGCGGGGAGGAAGGTCCCTGGTGTCTGCGGCGCTACCACCGCTCGTCGGGGGTACCCTATAAAGACCAGCAAAGTTGCTGTTCAGTAAAGTAACTCTTTCTTCTACTAGTAAAAAAAAGAAACCAAGCAGCAACAAAATACCACT
>NW_024581041.1:1136763-1163200 GCF_017639235.1 Corvus kubaryi
GTCACACTTCTCTGTTATTATTAGTGGTTTGCTTCCCTCCAGATCTATAAACGAGAAAAAAACAACTTAAAGCCACTCTTTCCACAAAAAAACCGAATCAGCGTTCAAATGGGTCCCGGAAATACAGAGTGTGAGTTTTCTTTCGAAAAAACTTAATGGCTCTGGTTTTAGTCACACTTACCTGTTATTCTTAGTGGTTTGCTTCCCCACCTTGATCTACTGGGGTTAGGCAGGCACATCGGCCGGTTTTTTCCTTGGTGGATTCCTCTGGTTTAATCGGTTGTGTGCCCAGTGGATGCTGGGTCTTTCTGTACAGCTGACAGGGTGTTGTGGAGTTTCTCCGGAGAACTCCCAGAGGTGTGGTGTCAGCGTTATGTGGGAACACCTGTGCTCTGGCCGGTGCTTGTCTAGTTAATGTGCTCTTGCGTGTTCCGTTGATTGGAAAGGATATTTTTACCTACACAGGGCATGGATGGTTTTCTTTGAAGTTGAGAGATCTGAGACTTGAAATGAAAAGTAGATGGTGTTTGGTGGAGAAGTTAAACACAGCAGAGTGGAGTTTGCACCTTTTCTGAATGCTGCCTGGTTTTGTTTATGTTGTCTTAGTCCACTGCAAATCTTCAGCTTGTTTTCAGTGTTGTGAAGAGGAATGTATGCAACACCGTGGTTGCTATACTGGAAATCCATCTAATGATTTGGGGTTTTCTTCTAAATGGGAGGTTCCTTGTGCATGAAAGATTTATCTGCTGCTTGAAGCAGGTGTGTTTTTGCATGAAACCGTTTTTCAGGTGATTACATTTCTTTCTTTCTTCGTAAACTGCTGCTTGACACTGCTATACATGGAAGTATATAGTTGAGTCCTTCTAATATAGGATTGCATGTTTCTCTTAAAGGTCTAATAAACAAAAGTCTTACTTTTCTAAATGCGTTTGCCATTTTAATATAAGTCTGTATAGTGTAGTTGTATCTTTCTCACTTGTAAGTCTGCCACTAATGTCCTGGAAGATATGCAAATATCTATGTTTGTTTTAGTTCCCTCTGTTAGGGAGTTTGTGAAGGGTTTGTTAGTACTTCTTGCTCTAAGTTTGCTTTGGTAATGATGCTTGTAACTGAAACCAGCTTGTTGGGGGTTGTGTGAGGAGGAGGCAGTTATCTGTTCTTAGTGAGATTCATTCCTCAATGGCTTTCCAAAGAGTCACAGTTTTAGTGTGAGGTGGTCTGCCAAGTAATGAAGGAACAAAGGTTTTCCACCCCATCTTTGAATACAAAATACGTGTTGCCACTTAAAATGCTTGGGTTTTTTATTGAGTTGTAATCCTGGGAAGAAAATTTTTATAAAGGGATGAAAAAAACGGGCATTTGATGAGGATTTTGGGAAATGAAATGGCAGATCACAAATGAAAATAGAGTGTCTTATGCAAGTTCTTGCTATGGGCTCTGTGGAGTTGACTGCCCTGGACATGCCTGTGAAATGTCATTTAGTGTCGCCAGCTAGTGTGACTCTTGAAGAATTCTTCACCTGCAGCTCTAGGGTGGTTTTCTGAGGTATGGCTTACTTAAATTGCTTTGTTTGAGTAAGTAGATGCACAGTTGGAAGAAGGAATATCATTATTGATGGAGCAAGGGTTTGGTAAAATTCAGGGCTTTCAAGTATTATCTCTTGTTCTTTGCCTTTGAAAGAGAGATTTGTTCACCTGTTGGTGATGGGAAAATTTGAAAGACTCTTTAAATGTTTTCTGGCTTTCTGTATATTCTTTGTGGAAGGCATATTTATGTCTTGAAACCATACAAAAGCTCTACAATGCAATTGCCAGCAAGTCATATAGAGATAACGTATAGAAAACGCACCCTTATGATTCTTGTATGATGCAGTGCCTTGTGGTGGTTGCAGGTTTGAAATTCTATGTATACAGTTCTTTGTGAACTGTTACTGCTGTTGTGTTGCCTGCATTGATTTTTGCCTCCATTTATTCTTTATTGCAGTCTAAAAGTTGGTTTTAATTGGTTGCCCACAGGATTGGCTTGGCTTCTGCTACTTGTTAAGAAAAAAAACATCTGTCTTTGCAGGTAAGAGCTTTTGAATTGAAGACTTCTTTATATGCGTATTGAGTATATCCTAAGAAACACTTGAAGTTTTTGGAATCTGTGAATTTGTGTCAAAAGACTTGGGTCAATTAATCTGTAGCTTGTCTACTCACCACTGGTGATGGTGGTTTTGGCAATGTTTTTCTTGTAAACAGAATTTTCTGCCAAACTAATGTTTTGTTGTTTCATCAGCATGTGGTAGTCTGGAACACTCTCCCAGTTATTTTGCACTGTTGGAAAATGCAGTTACTTTGCTGCAGGCCACAGGTCTGAGTGTTTGTAACCGTTGGAGTGTAGAAGTGTACATCAATTGGTTGTAATTAGGTTTTGCAGCACTTAAAGCAATCAGATAGTTTCAAATTGGCTCAAAGATAACTATAATGGGTTGATTTTAGCCTTAAAAAAGACAGAACTGTTTGCAAAAAACCTGTTAGTTTGCAATTTTAACTTTTGCGAGACAGTCTTGTACTTAAAATTCCTACTCCGATACCAGTGTTTCTGCAGTTCTTAGTCTTCACTCAAGAATTGCCAAATATGTTTGTGTGTTTGTGTATCATGTGGGTACTGTACTTTAATACTCCCCAGGGGCTAGGTTGAATCTTCTGAACTTTCCTATTGCAAAATCCATACATCTTAAAAAGCTGGCTTAGTGTGTTTATGAATTTATATATATGACCCAAATTATTCTTATTTTACTGACTAGCATATTGATGAGAAAAGTAGTATTGTCCTCTTTTACACCTTTTTTTTTCAGTGTAACGTCAACACTTTTAAAGATACTACTGTCAAGACATGTTAAGTTTCATCAAATGAGTTGAATCAGGTTGAATCAGCAGCCTGTTAATCTCCGGCTTTGATCGTGACTTGCTATAATGGGGATTGGTTGTCCATAGCACGCCCCTAGAATGTTGTCCTTCCACTAATATACCAAACACACAAAAAATGACAAGAAAACCCACTTCGGCCTTGAAGTACCTTTTTGTACCAGGAGAAAAGCAGGCAGCCTGAGAACATGTCTGACAGCCCAACAAAAAGCCTTCAGTCCCTGCTGAACTGGTGTGCAGCCTGTTTTGTGTCTGATGTTAATGTTGCCTCTGCGTGTGTTCGTCTTTGCAAGTGAACAGTGAAATATTTGAGCAGGCTTTGCATTTTCATTACTTGGAAAATTTGAGCAAGTGGGTTATTGTCTCCTAAGCGCATTTTGGAAAAAATGTGGTTTGTGAGTATTTAGAAATTTGAAATTTGGCCCTTTTGGTCCTTGAGATTTTTCTTTAAATCACAGAAGCGACACTACTACTTTGTCTAAGCACTCAAATTCTGGAAAAATGAAGCAGCTGTGTTACGTGTTGAGAAAATATTCCGTTGTCAAAAATATTTGATCAGTCAAGTTCTTAAAATTCTTTTTATTTGGACCATGTTACTGTCAGCTCTTGCTTAATATTAAGCAAGCATTTGCTTAATATTCTGTGTGGAATTAACTACACTGAAGTCATTGCAGATAGTTTTTCTAGTGACTATATGCCTAAGCAGCTCTTTGGATTTTTTTTGTCAACAGTGATTTAGTGGATCTGAATAGAGTACTTAGTAACGAGACTTCAAGGACTCCTTTAGCATTTGTTATGAAGTTCTGAATTTAATGCAAAATGGAAAGACTGGCATTATCCCAAAAGTTGTGTAAATGTTCAAATGCTTGAACTCTTTTGTGACTTCATCTCTTGATTTGTCTTCTGGGCTGGATTCATGAAATAGTTTATAAATGCAGTTATCTAGCAGGTGTCAGTTCTGCTAAAGAATGTAAGGTGTTCCAAACCAGCAGACCTCGGTACACCTTCCCAAGTTGCCTTTGTTCAACCAATGGCCATATCAGATTGTCATCCCTTTTGTATTAAGGAAATAGCTAGAAGTGGTGTCCCATTTAACATGAGAAACTTTAAATGTCTTTAACTTCTGACACATAAAAATTTCTGAAACTTTATATGTATAATAGGTAGTAGAAGAAATCTAAACCTCCTGGCAAGATTTGCTTTTAGTAGTATTCCAGTTTTGAAAGTGTAGGTGCAAAGCCCAGGGATGCTTTTATACTGCTTTCTTGCCTCAGGATCATCTAATTCAAAAGCAATCCTGTAGCACAACATAGTAAACCTTGGGTTTACAATATTTTTTAATATATCTTCTTTAAAGGAGGCAGAATTTTCATTTTAACTTTAATTTCAGAGATTGTCATCAATGCTAGACAAATTTAAAACAAAATTACAGAATAGTTGTAAAACACTGTTTTTTAAAACAGTGCAAAAAGTCTAAGATACGTTTTTATATATTTAGATAGCATAGGTAGTCCTTACTTTGACCTGTTGTGGATTTTTTTTTCTCATGGGCAGATTATTTTGTTGTTGGAAAATGATTGGGCAATGAATTTTATTTTCAGTTTAAATATAATTCCACTGTAAGAGATAAAGGCAAGGATATGCTTCTGTTACCTCACCATGGAGATGGGAAAGTTGCTTTCAAAAAAAGTTATCCCCAAAGCTTAGTATATATTCGCCTTTCTGTTGCTGTTTTCCCTTGGTGGAATAGGGGTTTTCTTAGTGGTGTTTTTTTTTAAGTCTTCTTATGTTTGTATTGCAAGTTCTAGTCTCTTTTTCAGGATGGTGCAGTAAGGAATCCGATAATCATTCACAGCGACTAGAGCAGCAGGGTTGACTTGGTGTGGATGGGCTTGTTTGCAGTTTCCTTGAGGGAGAAAGGTCCTTCACCCTTTTCTGGTGCCGACTAGTTGTGGGGCAATGCCCTGTAATACCCCAGGATGTTGCTTGAGTTCATTAGTATGTTGAAGGGTTTAGCTCTGGTGTACTGGTCAATAGAACAAAATACTTCAGGACTCATTTTAGGAATCTGAAGTTCCATCATGCAAACAAAAGAATTGTTGCTTCTTCACCCCGTAGAAGAATTGTTCCTCTTGTTTCATTAAGTGCTGAATTCAGCCTTACCTGGTTAAATTGTGGTTTTACCTTGTCATTCAAGGCTTGTCTTCTCTAAAGTGTTCGGATGACCTGGACAAGCAGATGGAGCCAACTTACATATTTGACTGTATGCTGGGATATAGCTGAGTTGTTGAGAGATAGTTATTGATTGTAGTTGGTCAGGTCTTCGGTAATGGCCAGGAGTCTTCGATGCATGGCTTTGTGGTGTTGCATTGGGGTGTCTGGTTGGACTTGATCTTTAAGGTCTTTTCCAGCCTAAACAGTTCTGTGATTCTGTGATCTGGTTCATCCTTGATTTCAAATGCTGAGTTAGCACTATTTGTATGTGACTTATGGGAGCCTTGGAGATCTTCCATACAGGTACTGAACTGACTTGTACTTAGGAAGTCAAGAAGTTTCAGAGATGAAGTGGTTCAGGTGAAGCATGTTGCTGTGGCTGATGGTTTAGGACGAGAGACTGGCTTCTGAACTGTTGAATTGTGCTAATATTATTAATATGATGCTTTCAGCCTTCGCTGAAGGTTTGAATAAGTGATGAGTATCTAGTTTCCCCTTTGTCTTCAACTTCTGATATGACCTTAGACTTCTGAGGTCACAAGGTAACTGTCTAGATCCAGCTGTTCAGAATTACCTTAAGCATCTGCTAATGTCAGCTGCGGAGGTAAAATTCATTTACTTGTGTCTGAGACAGAAGGTGTCATGCTAGACAGAATATCTGCAACTATTAAAAAATATCTTGTTTTTGAAAATTGTAAGGGTCATATATCTAGCTAGATATGCATAGATGTTAATTTAATTTAGGTGAGGTTTCTATTGTCACAAAATTCTGGGGCTAGTTTATAATAGAAAGATTCAGATCACCTGGACCTTTTGACTTTGCTAGGAGAAAAACATCAGGTCAGTATAATACAGATGCTTCTTGTCAGGATGTCTTGTGAGTCTCACAGTTGCTAGTTGTCCATAATGGGTTTTTGTTCATAACTCAACCCACTGTTACGTTTCTAGTTGTCTTCACCTGGCAGGAAGTAAAAATCCTTCCCCAAAGGAAAGGGAACTGTTTTTTTCCCATAGCTGTGCAGAATTTTTCAGTCACATTGTCATGTACAGTGGGTACCATATCAGCGTATAGTACATTAATTTTGTTTTGCATGGCTAAAATACTCCTTTTGCTTACATTCCATTCAATTTTGAACTACTGATGTAATAGTTCTGATTTTTGATGTTCCTTTGTTTTTTTTTTTTTAATTGACACTTGTGGGTCTTAGCATAACAGCTATTTTGGAATTTTTAGTGCAAAATGTATACTGATTGTGTTGGTAAATGTTTAATACTTCAGTCTGTATGAAGTAAACAAACATTAATAAGGAACTTGGAATATAAACATGCTTAATCTTTGCAAGATGTTATTAGGTGTATATATGAACAAATATAGTAGATGGTGTCTGTAGGTAATTGCATGGTGTCACGAACAGTAGTCTGACATAGCCGTTGCCTTTTCTCATCTGCAGGTGTGTGTTGTTTCAGCGCAGCATGGCTGTGGTCATCCGCTTGCAAGGTCTCCCGATTGTGGCGGGGACCATGGACATTCGCCACTTCTTCTCTGGATTGACCATTCCTGATGGGGGCGTGCATATTGTAGGGGGTGAACTGGGTGAGGCTTTCATCGTTTTTGCCACTGATGAAGATGCAAGGCTTGGTATGATGCGCACAGGTGGTACAATTAAAGGGTCAAAAGTAACGTTGTTGCTGAGCAGTAAAACTGAAATGCAGAACATGATAGAACTCAGTCGTAGGCGTTTTGAAACTGCCAATCTAGATATGCCACCAGCAAATGCTAGCAGGTCGGGACCACCACCTAGTTCTGGAATGAGTGGAAGGGTTAACTTACCTACTACTGTACCTAACTTTAATAATCCTTCTCCTAGTGTAGTAACTGCTTCTACTACAGTGCATGAAAGCAATAAAAACATATCCACATTTTCTACTGCCAGTATGGGGACTGCACCTCCAAATCTTGGGAGTACCTTTGGTAGTCCAACATTTAGCTCAACTATACCTAGCACAGCATCCCCAATGAACACAGTACCTCCTCCACCAATCCCTCCTATCCCAGCTATGCCATCTTTGCCACCAATGCCTTCTATTCCCCCTATACCTGTTCCACCTCCTGTACCCACACTGCCTCCTGTTCCTCCAGTTCCTCCAATACCCCCTGTGCCCCCTGTACCTCCAATGACGCCTCTGCCTCCCATATCAGGAATGCCTCCTATGAATCCTCCACCTGTAGCACCCTTACCCACTGGAATGAATGGGTCTGGAGCAGCAGTGAGTATGAACAGCGGCTTGAATCCATTGTTTATTGGTCCCATGAATCCTGTAAATACTATCCAGATGAATTCTCAAGGTAGTGTCAAGCCAATTCCAATCAATCCAGATGATTTGTATGTCAGCGTTCATGGAATGCCCTTTACTGCAACAGAATCTGATGTGAAAGACTTTTTCCTTGGGCTCCGTGTGGATGCAATCCATATGCTGAAGGATCATGTAGGTCGAAATAATGGAAATGGACTAGTTAAGTTTTTTTCTCCTCAAGATACATTTGAAGCACTGAAGCGAAACAGAATGCTGATGATTCAGCGCTATGTGGAAGTTAGTCCTGCAACAGAGAGACAGTGGGTAGCTGCTGGAGGCCACATAACTTTCAAGCAAACCATGGGTCCCTCTGGGCAGGCACATCCTCCTCCCCAGGCTCATCCTAGGTCCAAATCTCCCAGTGGACAGAAAAGGTCGCGGTCGAGGTCTCCCCATGAGCACGGTTTTTGTGTTTATTTGAAAGGTCTTCCCTTTGAATCAGAGAACAAACATGTGATAGATTTTTTTAAAAAGCTGGATATAGTTGAGGACAGCATTTATATAGCTTATGGACCTAATGGGAAGGCAATTGGAGAGGGGTTTGTTGAGTTCAGGAATGAAGCTGATTATAAAGCAGCTTTGTGTCATCATAAGCAGTACATAGGGAATCGCTTCATTCAGGTTCATCCAATTACTAAAAAGGCAATGTTAGAAAAGATAGATATGATTCGTAAACGATTGCAGAACTTCAGTTACGACCAGAGAGAAATCCTACTGAATGCTGAGGGAGAACCAGGCTTGCCAAAATTGTGTGCACATATATCTAATATTCCATACAATATAACAAAAATGGAAATACTTCAGTTTCTAGAGGGACTGGCAGTAGAAGAAAACTCTGTACAAATTCTTGTTGATAATAATGGGCAAGGTTTAGGACAAGCACTGGTTCAGTTTAAAGCTGAAGATGATGCTCGTAAGGCAGAGCGTTTGCACCGTAAAAAACTGAATGGAAGAGATGTTAATTTGCGTTTGATAACTGTAGAAGAAATGAGAGATATTGAGAGAAACCCACCATCTCAAGGGAAAAAGATCCTAAAAATACCGATCCAGGGAAATGCGGCTGTGCCAGGAGCACAGGGCCTTGGTGGGGATGAGCATGCCTTCTTGGGAGGAAATGCTAAAGAAGCAAACAATGGTCCTCCATTCAATTTCCCTGGTAACTTCAGCGGGTCTGGCACGTTTGGTCCCCCTTTACCACCACCTGGAATAGGTGGCTTTCCTGATTCTAGACCAGGAATACCCACAGTTGCAGCTAGTGGTTTACCTGGTGCAAGTATTGAGGTACCAGGTTTTGCAGGTGGTCCTGCTAATTTGAGTGGACCAGCAGGTTTTGCAGGGGGTCCTCAGACGTTTGGTAATGGTCCTGGCAATTTAAGTGGGCCCCCTGCCTTTGGTGCTGGTCCTCCAGCAATTGCTAGTGGTCTTGGACATTTAAGTGGACCTCCAGGGTTTGGACCCGGACCAGGAAACATACATATTGGTGGACCCCCAGGTTTTGGAACAGGGTCTGGGAAGCCAGGGCCAACTGTCATTAAAGTGCAAAATATGCCCTTTACTGTTTCGGTGGATGAAATTTTGGATTTCTTTTATGGTTACCAAGTGATCCCTGGTTCAGTGTGCTTAAAATACAATGAAAAAGGCATGCCCACTGGAGAAGCAATGGTTGCATTTGAGTCTCGTGAGGAAGCTATGGCAGCTGTTGTTGATTTAAATGACAGGCCTATAGGCTCCAGGAAAGTAAAACTTGTTTTAGGGTAGCTGTTCATCTGAAGTAGTTGTAGAATAGATATTCATAGTGCTGTGATAAATGCATCTGGATTGGTTTTTATAGTATTTCCAGGATAGAACCTGTGGATAGTTTAAATTGTAAAACAGATTGGTTTTGATAAGACAGAGCACTGCGTTAGCCATTACATGAGAAACACTGCAAGGAGAGAGGTGCGGTGGAGTTTCCTCGTACAAATATGCAGAGAAGCTGGACAGATTGTTACTCGTCATAAAAGTTTGGTAAACTCTTCTGGACACGGTGCTTATCGAGAAACTGAGATTGGTTTGACATAGTTTCGGATAAGGGAAATAGATGAAGTCAGTGAAGGTCTTCAGTGGTATTCTTGTAAGCCATTGTAAAATAGATAGCTATTTTTAGATTTGGTTAAAAGCTGGCTGAATTTGCTTTGTTCACAGGTCAAAGCTTTGTTTGAAGTCCTGATTTTATTCTGCAACTGAATGAATTCTCAGTGTACACAGATCAATTGTTTTGTGTATGTATCTTTACTTTTTCCAAAATTTTCACTGTATGAACAGTTGAATTATGCCCTTTGCTGATGTGTCTACCAAACTAATTCCTATGAGTATGAGCAGAATCGTTCTGTAAAATTCAAGCTGTTCTTTGTGGTATAACCTTTAGTTATTTATATATTGCAATTATAACTGTGCAGAATAAGACTTTTGCCACAAGTATAGCTAACCTCAAACATAAATCATATGAGTTTTATAGTACATTTAAAACGTTTGCAGTTGAAAATAATCATTATTGTTTAAGTAGCTTGATTTGTTAGGATTACACAAATCAGTTCGGAAGGATCTTTGGATCTAGTTGGATATTGGTGTTTCTCACGTCTCTTGAACTCCTCACATAGAGTCTCTGCTAAGAGAGCCAAAGTGGTGATTATTAGAAGATTGGAGTCCAGATAAAGTTTTAAATTAGGTTATGATGAAAGAAATGTGTATCTTCAGCAACTCTGTTGTGAATTACTGCTATGGGTGAATTCAGAGATAAAATTTATTTTTCTCCAAAACTTGAAAATACTGAGTTTACTATATATTTTTGCAATAAAGTTGTGCTGTATTCAAAGTCTGTAAAGAGTTGCCATTTTTTTTGTTGTGCAGTGAAACCTTCCATGGAAAAACAGAGAAATGGAAAGGAAGTAATTACACAAGTGAAAAGTAGAATTTTTTTGTTTCATCCTTGCTTGGCTTATGATAAATTTTAAGACTTGGGCATTGCCTGAAAAAAAGCCTGCTATTCCCTGCAAATCATTGTACTTAAACATAGTAAACTTCAAACTGTTTTTGGTTTTTTTTGACAAAGAAGAACAGTGCCTTTTGGTGTTGCATACCATGGAACACTGAAGTGTATGGGCAGGCAAAATTGAGAGGTGCAAGTGGCAACAGTTTTATTCATGTGGTGTGTAGGAGAGATTTGCAAACCTGTGCAGCGCTGTGTCCCGAGAGGATTTCACAGTACAGGAATCCGTGGAAGGATTGTATAAAGGTGTACTTCAATAAAGAGGCGGTTGCATTACACAGATGCTTCTGTAATTCATTAGCATAATTTTGTTTCGACAGATTACTAGGTGGTCCCAACTTTGGAAAAGTCATGTGATTTGTATATACTGTTTAAAATTAAGCCTCCTGTTAATAAAACTGTCTGTCTCTGAAGCTTCATGTTACGCGTTTCAACAGTCTTTGGGAGTAATGTTTCAACAGCAGATCTTTGTTTCTTCCTTTTTTTTTCCGAAAGTCTGAAAGTACTCTTCCTGATGTCAGAAAGATGTGTGATTAGGAGTCAAGTCAGTTTATTTTAAAATTTTGCTCTTTGTTTTTTAAGCAACTTTTATTAAAGTTTCATACTATATTGGAGTTTTTTGGGTGCTTGTTTCTTCATGTTTCACATTAGAATAAAATTACTGAAAAGGAAAACTTGGCTTCATTGTTCACAGAATTGATTTAAGATATTAGTGTATGTTGACTCACCAAAACTGGTGATAACTGTTTTTTCAAGTTCAAATGAATCACAACAATGCTTGCCTTGTTGTGAAATGTAATTAAACTACAGGTGTCTGGAATTAGATACACAGTTCTGTGTTACTGTCTTTTGATTTCACATTGTGATCTTCTTGGTAATGGATCCAAGGCTTTTAGTGTTTGGGTTAGACACGGCATATGCTGTGAGACATGCTTGTGTGCCTGTTCCTTTGGACTTGCTAAAAGTGCAGGTTTGTTTTGGAAAGCTTTTTTCTGATTCTTGATTTTTCTGTATGGTCTAAAGATGTTTAAATGCTTACCTGAAAAAAAAGTGCACACTGGAAAGCCATTGGTGTTGGGAATGTTGACTTGGATGGAATGTTCAAATGGAGAATTTGGGGTGGGGCAGGGTCTCTTCATCTTGCCAAGCAGTCGATGCTCCTTATCTTTTAGCATAGATTAGTAAGTAAATATCCCTTCTTCCTTAAGAGCAGGCTCTTGGAAAAAAGGAAGTCATAGCATACTGAGGATTTCTGTATGTATGAGAAGCAGTACATCAACTCAAATAGTTACAGTTGATCCTTTAAAGCATATACAGAGAAACGTTCATTATCAAGGGTCGATGCGAACTTAAGTTTTCTGTAACAACGTACAGAATGTTAGAAGTAGCTTTAAACTGCATGTTATGCTAAATGATGAGCGATACCGTTAGACTATATGTCTAGAGTTCATAAAATTGCTTACTTAGCACTTGTCTGTATTCATGAACAGCCGTAAAAATAAGGGGTAGGACCTCTGAGGTCCCATCTCCAATGTGGAAGGTACGTAACTACCCTTGCATATAACACCCCAAGCTGACTGCTAGCAAGTGGTAGCAGTAGACAGAATCAGCTTATGTATGCTGCTCAAATCTGCAGTTGCTTTGACATTGATGCCTTGAGTGTCAGGAAGCTACATCCTTAGCCTCATTGGAACAATATAGTCAGTGACACTGATGTCCCAATTTCTCCAAATAATGGAAAGAAGGTACTTGTGTTTATATAAGTGGCTTAGTTGGTGTTTTTAGCAGTTCCTTATGTGTGTCTTTAAGTACTACTGCTAAAAAAAGAAGTAGTAAAATGGTACATTCACAACGCGATTTCTTTAACATACGGGGGTTTTTTTCCATTCTAAATAGAAATGAATGCAATGGTCGATGACAAAATTGTGACTTGCATGAAAGGACTTCAGTAGCTGGGTGAAAGTGTGACTTAGTATTACCAAATTTCAAGCAGTTACCCATAAATGCCACAGTCAGATTTTGTTGCCAACACAAGTCAATTCTGTAATATCAGCATTAAAACCAGTTCTTTACTGATTAATTGTTGCTATGGTCTAAATGTAGATTTATGAGAGGTTTGAGGCTTTGTAGGTTTAAAGAAACCTGAAGGATGCTTTATTTTAAGTAGCATTCCTTTCATAGCATGTAGCATTTTCCTTGAGTGTTTAGGTTCTGAATTTGTGGTGAGTGGAGAGGAAGATCGATGCAAAAATGAAGACTGTAGTTGTGTACCAGCTGACATTGAAGGTCTGCCTTTTAAAAAACATGTGTGCTGCTCCGTTCTACATTGCTCATGCTGTCCTTAAAGTCATTGCCTATACTCTGTGAAATCAGCAGCTTGTTTTGCTGAGAGTATCTTGGAGCACTAAAGACTGTAGAGTCTACAGAAGAGTATATTTCCAGTTTTCAGGCACACCAGTGGTGTATTAAATGTAAATAATGATTGTGGTTTCTTTATTTTGTTTCTCCTCAGTCTTCTGCTGTGGTGGTTCCAAAGTTGCTGCTTCCCATAGCATGTGCTATTGGCCCTCTGGCCTTCTGATCTGCAAAACTGAAACTGCTATGTGTTATGGACCATTTAAAACCTCTGGTTGGCTGATGGACCACTGTTTGAGAGCAGTTGGTTTAGGTTGATTATTCAGATACGTGGATTAGATCCTGAAAGAAAGGACTGCAATTCCTGTTCAATATGGACTCTAGTGCAAGAAAATGACTAGTTGCTGTATTTGCTAATTGCTTAGAAAGAAGCAGTTTTGAAACGGGGCATATTAGGAATTGTTTAGTTTGACTTTAGAGAAATACACAAATTAGTTCTATGTCAGTTTGCTGCTTTAGATGTGCATGTCTTTGAAAAGAAAATGAGATGCTGAATTCTGTTGCTGTAAGGTTTTTCATAAACTCTGCTTTGGCCTGGAGGCAGAGTTGCCAAATACATTTGCTCGTCTTTGCTCTTTTCCAGGTTTGCTGATGCTCCTCACTGTTCTGTGGCTGTATTTTTTTTCATGGCTTTGGGAAAACTGAGCTAGAGTTTGTGTACAGAGGAAGAGGAAGGGAAGCTGTTTAATGCGCATGCAGGAAGAGTAACCTCAAAGTGTTCTCTTCCTGTTTTTGCCAGTGAGAATGTGATTGCAGTTCAAAGATTTGTTTTTTCCACAGTTTGGATTTTCCATGGAATGAAAACCTGTTGGTTGGTAGTACACACATTGATTTGTGGCTGTGTACTGAAATCCACTGCACTTTCCCTATCTCATGATCAGGTAGGTCTAACTGTGGCTTGTTTTCTATACAGATGACATTGTTAGTGATTTTCCTGGAGCTTTGTTACTGTGTGGAATGTTTGGGTGTTGCTTGTGCAGGGAGCGTTTCCTGTGTCCCTGACCTGGATGCTTTTCACTCCTGGCTATAAACACCATATGGAAGAAAAGCAGCCCTACAAGTGTTCTTTTTGGTAGCTCCAGACTGAACATGGGTGTCAGATGGTCTGGCTGTGACTCCTTTCACTTGCTGGCACTCACTCCTGTGCAACTTCCTGTGTTAGCATTTTGGGTTTGTGTCTTCACAGCATGGCAGCTTCAGAGAGAAGCAGCCAGATGAGTTCTGACCTGAGTTCCTTTACTCTTCCGCAGAGGCAAAGCTTACTCCTTTGTGGCTATCTTTCTTGTGTGTTCTCATGTCTAAAGCCTGAAATTCAAATAGTCTTACTAGTTGCTTCCCAAATACATTAAAGTAAACTTTCAGAAACGGGGAATGTGTTCTCTTTTAGCATGAGTCTGAATTCCACAAAATCAATTTGTTAACTCTGTATTTTCTATTCTCACACCAGCTTCACCGTTTTTCCTGAACTTTTCAGTTCTTTTGCTATGAGTAACCGGTGAATTAGGCCTGGTTGATCATAGGTCACAGCCAGGAAAGACTTCGGGGACTGGAGTGGGGATTGCCCTTACAGTGCACAGTACATGGGAGTGTAATTTGATTGCCCTGTAAAGTTTAGAACCAAAAAGTAAGGACTTGTAAGTTGCTTTCACAGGGAAAATAGGAATTAATCCTGCCTAAAACTGTCTCTGGCATAGCCTGGCCTTTTGGTCTGGTCACTACTTCAGGAAGGCTGGTAGCTCTTTGAACTCTTCGTGTTGTATTTACAGTATTGTTAAACAAGGAATCAGTTGGATTGTACGGCTCTGATTTCTGACCATCTGAAGGCAGGTGGAACTTCCAGCTAGCAATTTCAGAGTTTGGAACAAATAGTTTTATGTCGACTTTTTTCCATTGGATGTGAATATGTGGATGTAGCACTGCTCTGTGTGACAATAGAAAGGTTAGAAATGCTTTCTAGTCACATAGGCAGATTTGGGGAGGAAAACAGTGATATAGTCAGAACCTAAACTACTTCAAGAACTCCTTTTAGATAATTTTGGTTGAGTGCCTTTTATGATGACATTCATAGGATCTCTGTCAGTAAAATTTGAAGCCTCTGTGTAGCACCCATTTGTTTAGTGACCTTGCTGTGGTGGTGTTTGCCAGAATGTGCTTCTCAATGAGCTTTTTATGAAACTTCTTTGTTTTCAGCAGTATAACCAAAGCATTGCTACTTGTTTTGATGGGAGGATGGACATGGATTATAGAAAGCCCTTGCTTGTTTGAACAGGAAGCTCAACTCTAAAGTGAAAATGATGGTTGCCAATACTTTTTCATTATTAGGCAAATGTTTCTAATACAAGAGCAGAGTTTATAAACCATGTGTGCTTGAGGAACACTAGTGCAACCAGCTATAAAAGGGAAGAGGCTAATTAACATTAGACACTGGCAGTTCACTGACTGAATGTACGGGAAACCCTGTTCCTTAAGGAGGGGAGGCAGAGTTATGAAATACCACAAATTCATCTGCCTAGGGTTCCCCCACTACATTCCAGCATTGCTGCAGAGCCAGTCTTCTGTGTTGCAGGTCCAGTTTCATATGAATAGATAAGAGTGTTTTTAATAGCACTTAGAGCTCTCTCCAAATATGGACTTGAGTGCTTTTTGGGAGGTATGTGTGCAGGGTGGTGGTGGTATAGCTAATTTGTCTCTCAGTAACTGGTAAGCCAATGGCAGAATGTTTTCATCCTCACTTTAAGGGAACATCAACATTGTCATCAGAGATGGGGCATTAGGGGGGAAATTGAAAGGTTGAAGTGAAACTTTCATGCTTTAGCTGTAGTGAAAACAACCAAATGCTGCCCTAATTTAATAAAGAATGTATGTGGGTTCAGAAACTTCAGCACTGAGTTTGTGTGAAAAAGAGCACAATAAACCAGTGACTAAATACTTACATTCTTAAACTGATCTGAAATGTAAATTCAGCTGTTAATGATAGAATGTATGAAATAGGTAATTGCTCTAAATGAGTTGCTGTTAAACCTAAGCTCTGCACAGTCTTATATTTTCTTAGATTGTAAATCAGAATAGTTTTTGATGGTAAGTCTTTTTAAAGTTTTTTAAAGACAACTGTAGTTGTTATCACTTAAGTCAGTATGTATATAAAGGTGTTTTAACTGGATGCATCTCTTTAAAAAGCCGTTCAGGTATACGTGGAAAACTAGACACACAACACCATACACACAACATTACTGCACAAATGTCCTGAATTTTTTGAAGGCCTTTTTTGGTCATCTGGATACTTAGCCCTCCCTTTGGGTAACTGACACTAGTTTTGTTAAGACAATAACCCAAATGGCATTTCTTCCTTGCAGTGCAAGCACTGTATCATGCTATTTCTTTGAAGGAGTAGGTAGTATTTGGCTGCTTTAATGTCTCCGGGAGCAGAAGACTTTGCAGTCTTTTCCTTCTGCGTGATAGCTTGTGTTACTTTTTGCATTAAATTTTGTCATTAGTTGGGTCTGTAAAAATAGCTTCAAGCAGAAACAACAGTAAGTTTTCTGAAGCCTAAAATGCTTCGTTTTAAACTAAATAATAAGTGAATGTACTATGAATCCTAATTAGTCTGCAGGTAATGTATCTTTATGAAAGACCAGCTATTTCGGTGCAGTGACTGGAATGAATATAACCATAGGATCACTTAATTTTGTTATTATGGAAAGTGAGAGGAATCCCTGTAACTGTGTTCAGCGCCAGCCACGGTGTGGTGATGTAGTATAACCTTCTTCTCTGTCTTCTTTAGGTTTGAAGAAGTAGTTTAGGCAGGAAGAACCTGTTTTTTGAATTTTTTGGGCAGCACACAGATACTGTTTTAATCTTTTTGTGCTTTCCAAATCCTTCTGGTACTGCATTAGGTTGACATAAAAGCTCTGGTGATGAAGAATCTATGATGGACAGATGACTGTGGTGCCGAGTCAGTCTGATGTGTGTCCTGCCCACTGCCTGGTTGAGGCAGGTAGTGCTCTGCAGCTTGTAACCCAAGTTTGCAGGTTCCACCTAATGGTCGTAACTCCCAAGTCTGTCTGCTTAGAGTCAGTGTAATTTATTTCATTCTTTTACAGCTGTTAAATTTACTCTAGGTTTTTCATCAGAGAAGTTTTTCTTGGAGAATTCTGTCTGCCACAGTTCGGTCATGTTTCTTAAAAGTTAGTTGAAACCATTTCACTTTGAGAAAAAGTGAGGTTTTCAGGCGCTTGCCTTGCAGAGACCTGTTTTCTCAAGGGTGTGGAACACCTTTGTAGCAAATTCGGACCTGGTGACAACAGACTTCTTCAGGGTATAGATTGGAAACTGTTACAGTGCGTATACTGTGGGTAGCAGACATGGCAGAGCACTTGAGGAAACAGCTGTGTGCCTGAATTTGTGTGGTCTCTTCTCCCATAATGCAGGAAGATTGTGTGATCATTTTGGCCTACTTGTCTCTGAGACAAGTGGAATGGCTTGAACCCACTGTTGTGATGGGTTTGTGCTTTTGTGAAGGTGCACTGGCAAGAGAAGTTGGACCTGGAACAGAACAGAAAGGGAACATGAGGTCTGTTTGGTGTTTATAGCCTATAAATTGTTCTATTGTTAGTCTGGATGGGGGAGAGAAAAAACAACTTTTAAAATTCCTTGCCATATCCTTCCCTTTATTCTACTTCCTTAATGTCAGGCTTTTGTGGTGGTGGGATTTTTTAGGTTTGTTTTGTTGGGTTTGGTTTTGTTTTGTTTTTTTGTTTTTCTTTTTTTTTTTTTTTTGAAGTGTCATTATTTTGCAACAGATTAGGATGGAGAAGTTAAGATGTTCATACTGTAGATGGTAATAATTAGTGACAGAAAAGTAGTATCAGAGTGTGAATCTCTCTCTTAAAAGGAAGCATACACTTAAAAGCAGAAAGACCTGAAAGACTGTTGGCAGTTAGGTTGAACTTGCAGTGAATAAATCAAAGAAATCAATTTCCTGGGAGTACTGCAAAACCAATATTAAGCTTTGGGCTTTTTTCTGGATCATGTTTTGTGATCATGTTTGAGATTAAAGTAGAAGAAGAAAGCCTGGCTTATGTAATGTGAAGGGGTTATGCGATTCTTAAAGTGTGAGAAATTGAAAGGTCACTTCTGCTTTATGTGCTTACTAATTTTTTAGGCAAGAGTTGTCACTGTGCAATAATAACTGCAGAGTGACTGAGAACAGTTTAAGGAATTCCTCTGGTGTATTTCAGTCTTTTCTGGTGATGATTCAGCAAGTGCAGTAAAAAGATGATATGACAAGCTTTTCATTGACTAAGTGGCTGTTGGTATCATGTAGCCACCAAAATTTGTCATGTGATTTTGATAAAATAGCGAAGATCAATAAAATGTATTGCTGGCATACTTGTATTTAAAGTCTTACTTTGAGCTAATGCTGTTCACACAGTATGGACTAGTCTACATAGGTGGACTTAATGTGTTTCTGCCTTGAAGTCACCATGCCTAGTTTTGGAGGAATGGGTAAAGTTATATTGGTGTAGTATAACTACAGGATAGTGGTACTATAGTTTAGATTTCCAGTGTTTGAGAAGGGTAGAGGTTGTGAAAGGGATAGGCAGAATGGATGCTGAGGAACCACTTCAAAAATCATGGGTGTGTGTAAATGAGAAGTGGTGTGTGGAGGTACTTGCTGGTGAAACTGCAATGTGGTCTTTGATCTCAGCTTAAGGAGTTTGGATTGAAAAGTGGAAGATTGAGTGATAGCCAGCTGGATTTACTTGGGGAATGGGACAAAATGTTTAGCTGTTTAGACCTACAGGAGTTTTAAGGGAAAGAACAAGACCTTACTGGAGAAAGGCAAAGATTGCTTGCCATGTAAAACACACGTTTGGGGTTGTTACAAAGGTCTGTGTGGTTGAGCTGTTAAGTCTGTTTTTCAGTTAAGTTGTTCTTTAAGTTTCAGTAATAAATACTTGAGAATCATGGTTAGGGGAAAGAAAAAGCAGCTGAATAAATATGAAAGGAATGGGGAAAAAAAAGTCTTACTTGGTGGGAGGAGTCAGTGAACACTTCTAGGATTGCAGTTACTATTGTAGCTTAAGTCCAGTGATGGACTCCAAAGCCCCAGCCTGCGTTAAGTTAGTTTTTCAAGGAAATGGGGTTTGATATTCTGCTATTAAATACTGTGAAGAACTTTGAAACATGTTTTCTTTGCATGAAGAGGTTGGTTTAGTAATTGGTTTTGCTTAAGTCCCGGTGTTAATTTGAAACTTTTTATAATTTAGTATGTTCCAAAATAATATTTGAAATAGTTTCAATGTTCACCTGTCAGTTTCTTAACTTATTTCTCAGAAAAGTTGAGAATATATCTATAGTGAAGGCATGCACGGTCATTTCTTTGAGCTTATTGATCGTGATTAAGGGGGATATTGGTGCTGTACAAGTTAACAGTGAACATTGTACAGGTATAAAGGTGAATTTGTAGAAGGTGCTTTTTCCCCAGAGTTGGGACTTGGCTCTTGGGTGGGAGGAAGCTGCAGTAAAGAAGATGAACTGATTGAAGTTCTTGCTTGCATTTTTTACTGGAAATTACCATCCCATTTGTGATTGTTATGCTTTGTTTCAGCTTGCTTGCTTTTTTTTTTTTTTTAACTGTTCTAAGCTTGTTATTTTTGTTGTTATAAATGGGAGCTTTGCCTTCTCAGTCAGTTTCCAGGAGCATCTTGGAGGTTGGGTTGTCAGAGCTTGTACCCATTGGCTGGTTTTGGACACACCACCCCACCCCCATTTTCGTGGTGATACTGGAGCTTCAGGGTTCATGTGGACACAACTCAGTGAGTAGAGCCAGGTTGTACCTTCCTGTGTGTTCAGCAGGTGCGCAGTGGTCAAAAAAGTGTTTGATGAGGCCTGCAGTCCAGTTCTGAGCTTAGGGGCTGGGCTGGGGGTCTTACCCTTGGTCATGGCTCAGAGTTTCAGCATCAGCACCGCCTCTGCTTTTCACCCTGGAGGAAACGTGTCTGTCCACCCTGGGAGGTCTCATCCTTGGAATTAAGGCTGTCTGATGGACCATGGGCACTCTTCACCAGGACAGAATCGAGTTGACAGCGGTTTGTTTAGAAAGTTGTTCTTAACAGTATTCACAATTCTCTTTCTTTTATAACCATTAGGAGATTTCTTTCAGGTTATATGTCAAATTTGTAATAGCAGTTAATTAACCCCTTGTATGTACAGTGACAGCTTGGAACACAGTATGGAGAATAGTGATTTATTCCCTGCCTGTAGTAATAGTGATCTTAACCCACTTGCATCCCTGCTGCAAACTGCCAGAAATAATGAAATGATAGAAAAAATTGCAGCCATTTGTATTGTCTGCAGAACATCTTCGGCTGTGGGATGAGGCTCTGTGGCCCATGGAAGAGCTGTTGTGCTGGAACAGGCCTTTATTGACTAATAATTTGTGGACTGTGGTGCTTCTCATTAGACTCTCTTAATTGCAGTTTAAAATAAAGATGCATGTTAGTGCATCTAGTGATACAAACCTAGCTATATGATTTATTTTAGAGCCTTATGGCGTTCAGGAAAGAAGGATCAAATTATAACTTATTTTGATGACACATTCAGAAAGTGATCCTGACCTCAGCACCAGGATCAGCTTTGTAATATCAAAACCCAAAATGTAACAGGCTGCCCCCTCAAAATTGAACTAATAATGAGAGAAAGCATTGCTTCTGCTGGTCTGCGTATTTTGGGATCACGGCAGAAAAAGAAGGAGTTTTGAAGAAAGTTGGGTGATAACTGGAAGGTGTGGGATTAAACTAAGCAAGAGACAAGGGGGAGGGGACAGGTTTTTGGTAAGTGCAAGATTAATTAATGGAGATGCTCTCTTACATGTGTTGGGTTAATTTCTTGAGTTGCTGGATAGCAAAAGGCCAAGATGATGAAATTTGCAGTAGGGACATCCTGCTGGCACGATTGCTGACATTTGTGCTGGGTTTGTAAGCAGAATGTAAGGCAGGAACTATGGCCAGTCCAGTACAGAGTAAATTCTTTGGAAATCAGCTGTCCTGGAGCACATGCATTAAAGCCTCAAGTTTGAGTTAAACAAGGCGTTAAATTAATGTCTAATATTTGGTGTACACTGAAACAGAGCTGGTTGGGTATTCTGTATAGCGTTATGTACTTAATGAGAATTTATTAGTGTGATTGAATATGAAAAAACTGCAGGTTTTCTTGTGCTGAATCCTCGCTTATATTTCATTTTTATGTGGAACAGCAAAACCAGGCTGACACACAAGGCTGTATTCAGTGATAGTGCTACCATTTTCTCTCCAGAAGATACCACCTCCTGGCACTGCTAAAAATACTGCTGATGGTGTTTGATGCCATGAAGTTATCAGATTTTTTTTTTGTCCTCTGGGTGACTGTGGGTTCTGTGAGCTGCCATGCTGGGGTGATCACAGTGCCCCTCTTGGCCAGTGCTCACTGTCTTCACCTCATCCTGTCAGCCTAAAGAGGAGGCTCTGGTCTTCAGGCTTACTGAGGGATGGAAGTGTATAAAACAAACTATGTAATTCAATAATTCTCACAGTGTCCAGCACTTGGTCCTTAGTTAACTAAATGGTGGCCCTCAAACAGGAGGGATAAGTAAAGAGGAGTTTATTTATGCTTCAGGCACCCGTATGTGGTGTTTTGGGGAAATGCAAGACCCTCCAAAGCTCTGAACTGGGACAGTTAAAGCCTTTAATCTCTCTTGGTTTGGAGTTTTCTTCAACCATAAGTGTACAATGCTTTCTTCTCTTACATTTGACTTGCTTTAAGCTTTGGTTAAGCTGAATCACTAGAGGAATAATAAATTTAATATTACAGACTTGTCTATGTGTTGATTTTCTTTATGTTGGAAAGTGTTCTTTTCCGTGTGAAAGGAAGTTGTTTTTTCTGCAGAAATGTGAAAAAGGTTGGAAGTTCTGAAATGCTTATATGAAACTCCAGAAAGCAGCAGGTTGTTAGGTGCTTATTCTTCTGAATGTGTAGCATAGATGTCCTATGGGATTTTCCTAGAATGCAGCTTTTTATTTTTGGTCTTGGTTTGATTGTTTAGGACCAACTTCTTTACTGCTGTACTTCATTTCAGTGTAGAAGAGCTCTGTTGAAAAGTTGAGAGTTATCTTTTCGTATGTATTATACACCTATTGGAGTTTATGATCATCTTTGCAGGGAAAAGGTGGTATGCATAGTAAAAATGATTTTGACTTTTTAAACTGGACCTCAGTTTGGTTGTCTGAACACTTCTTAAAGTGTACCTAGTATGGAGCCATTCTGTGTTTTACTTGAACAAGTGGGCGTGACATCTGGTTGGGCAGTGAAAGACTTCTCTGGAGGATGTGCTTGGGATCTTGCAGATTTCTATGGATAGTATTTTGCTCTAGTGTTGGTAGGGATAACATGGGTGATGTATTACTTTTTTCTTCAAAATGTAGTGTTATATCATGTGCAATTCTAAATAAGAGCAAAAAAAAATAGAGGTACCTGATGGATCTGAAGCTGTGTGTTGGAAACTCTTCCCTTGAGGGAATGTACAGAATTTGGCTCAAGGTGAAACTTCACAGGTGATGGCTCTCACCAGTAAGATCCCCAGGTTGTGGGAGCAGTGGATCAGATGTGTGTGGCTATTGTCCATATAACTGTTGATCATGGAGGTGTAACACAACCTCAGCTGTGTTTTACAAGCTGTTTCAAGCAACAGCACTTACCTGGTGGCTTGCTTACGTTGCCTTTTCATTTGAAACCACTGTACCTAGTAGCTCTGTTTCCTGTATTTTAAAGAGAGTTTGAATTTATTACTTCTTTTGGAGTTTATTTTCACTTGGCAATCTCAATTTCTGTGGCTAGATTAGTTTTGTGACTTCCAGACCATGTGGTACTTTAATGTACTAGTGGCAGTTGGAGGTTGTTAAACTGTCATTATTGCAAGCTGATCTGGGTCAATGTATAATAAATCCTTTATAAATGAAATGTGGTAACTTTGTGGAAAGTAGTTGCTTTAGCTGCTGGTTTTGCTTTGGAAACAGCTACTGTCTTCTGTGAACCAGAAGGTTCGAGTAGTAGACACCAATATTAGTTATCAAGGCTGGTTGTGAGGGGGAAAATAGAGAAATAATGCATTTTAGATTTTCTGAAACTGTTGGAAAAATTTGAGTGTTGCAACAAATGTAAATAATATTCTGTCATTATAAATACTGTTGCAAGTCTAAAAACTAAGTTTATTTTGTGTATATGAATGGATACAAATAAGTATGCTCTATGAAAACTCAGTAAAACAACATGAAATGTGGTTTTGAAATGTTGATTCCAGTCTGCAAGCTGAATACAATTGGTGTTCTTGAATGCATGCTGAGGAAAAAGGCGGCTGTTAATAAAAATAATAAAACCCCAAGTTCTTTCAGTTTAATTGCACAAAATTATATGCTTAGCCTGAGATCAGAGCCTTCGTGCACTGTTTGAGCTTAGTAACCACTAGAAGATTTTTCTCCCATCATGTGTCTATTGCACAGCACTGGTAAGTGGTGAAGTGTCACTGCTCCGACAGTGTCAGCGCTGGGTGATGCTGTAGTGCTTGTCCCTTGCAGTGAGCTGGCACATGCCAGCTGGGCAGCTTGGAGTAATGAAATGCCAAGATGATGTTGCAGCGTTGTGTGGAAGTGCAAAACAGAGAAAGCATCATAGGCTCCTGCTTAAAGAGGAACAGGCTGGGGGGTTGTGTTAGGTGTGGCGTGGTTCTAAGTCCAAGCACTAATTGCTGGCATTTTGAAAACCTTTGCGATTCTCACTTCTCTCGGAGGAGAGGAACAGGGACTTCATGGAGAGAAGTGGAGATGAAAGCTGATATATTTCACATAAACTAGTCACTTTTTTTATAGAAGGAGAGATGCAATCACTACAGGTTACTATGAGAAATGAAAGTAAATTCCAGAAATCTTACTTTATGGAGGAAAAGAAAAAATTTGAGCCAATATTTTCATAATGAAATCCTGTTAAAAAATCAAGTTGGAGCTAGCTTTTCTAATTGGTGAGGAACATCACTATTTTTTGTTCCCATTAAGTTTTTTTTAATGTGTGTGTGTTTGGGGATGAAAATATGTTAAACTTTTGATCTTTCTAAGTTTTTCAAATGCAGGCAGATTTCCAGAGATTTGTGCTGCTCAATTAACTGCATGAACAGGGTATCTGGGCAAAGATGCTTACCTGCAGGCTAAGCAGGTCTTCAGGCTTGGCTGAAATGGATGCTGTGTCTTAACAGACCAACTACTCCTTGCTCTTGCTGCTGGGATGTCTATGACCAGGATTTTCTTCTGCTGCTATTGAAGGAATGAACTGATCCTGGAGAACCCCATACCGTGTGTTTGGGTAGCCATGATGTGAAAAGAAGGTTGTGTGGGCCCTTCAAGGACATCCATATGCAGTAATCTATAAGTAATTACTGGCTGAGGTTTAAACTGGTGTTTTCAGGTTAAAAAAGGGTTTTTAAAAATCTGAATCTGTTAAGGAGCTGTCCATCTTCTTTTCATAAGGTTTCTGTCTGTAGTTGTCAAACCTGCTTTCTTGTTATCCCCTGAGTTGGTGAGGAAGGGAGTACAGCCAGTTAGGACAGTTCCTGCTCAGCCACTCCAAACAGCTGGCCTGGTCGTGCTCTGTTGTGTCTTGGTGGTTATGTGCATCAGTGAGTGCCCTGTGATCTCCTGATGGAGGCAAGAGGATATAGTGGGAAAGGATCCCATGTAGTTTGTAACATCTCCAGTGGTTCAGCAGAACATCTGGGCTGTATTTCAAGGGAAATCCTATGCCATTTCTAAATTTACAACAATCAGATGAGACAGCCTTCTGGGTATTTGGGTACTGGAAGTCAAATCTTTGAAACAGTGGAGTACTTTCATAATTTCATTGCTGTTGATCTGGAGAAGAGATTCAGGTAGCAGATAAGAGGTGATTGGGTTTGAGGACTTGGTCCCTTCACCTCCTGGCTCCATTGTGTGGTTTAACAGTTGCCATCTCAAACTCTTCCTTTTTGATGTCTTTTTATCATGGAATAAATATGTGTGGGCTTGTCCTGCATGCAGTTTAAGATCTGCAGTAATGGTTTCCTCCCAGAAATGGACCACTGCTGACAGGGGATGCTAAAGCTTATGGGGAGCTGTTTCTTTGAGGTTAACTTTACTCCTGATTCTTTGAGCTCTAGTGGGGAGGAAAGGTGCCTCCTGTTAGTACAGAAATCTCTGTTGCAGTAGAGAAAAACAGAGGCAAAAATGTTGGCAAAGGAGCTCAGACTAGATGTCCTGATCTTGTTGTCGGAATAGTGGGTGTCAAACAAATTTTTGCTGTTGTCTGTAGAACCTCAAATGCACAGATATGAGTCTGTGTGAGATGAAAGCTGGTCTGGTGGAATGGTATGTGGAGATCAAGAAAAAACCTGATAGCTGTGACTTGCAATTTTATGGGAAATGTATTTATTAAAGGCAGCGGTTTCTTTGTGAATCTTACTTGGGGCTGAAGGCGACAGAGTGGAAAATGGATGGCTCCTGCCAGTAGTTTGAACAGTTGACCAGACCACTTCAAACAAGTTTTTTTGAAAATACTGGTGTTAAACAAAACGATGACAATGACCTTAGTTGAAAGCTGCACTATGATTATTTTTGCCTAAAGCTTTGCTAATTTTGTCCTGCTCACTGGAGCACCTGAGTGCCATGCACTGGCGTATTAAGTGACATTGTTAACATTTGTCCAGAGTAGATTGCAGACTGGGATGTCCAAGGGATTAAATGTTATACAATAAAAGCTCTTCTTTTTGAGTTAAATATATACACCCTGAAAGTATGAGGAAGCCATGAGGTACTCGGGTACTAGAAAGCCAAAGCAAGTATTTCCTTATTTTCCAGACTCAGAAGGAGCTTCTCTGTGAAATAGTCCTGTTTAAAGCACTTGGTAGAGCCCTCAACCTGTCCAGTCTCTGTAATATTTTGATGCTTGAAGGCTCATCTTCTGATTCAGTTTTGAGAATTATAGCTGTTCCTCAAACAGAAGCTGTCTGCAGTTTAATGTGTAATAAAATTTAGTTATCCTCCGGTTGTGGGATGATGTTACGGTGTTTTGGAAGCCAGCACGGCAAAGCACGTGGGCTTTGTGGCTCCCGTGGGCGAGCAGGGGGAGCTTTGGCAGCGCTTTCATCGCGTGGGGCGGCGACTCTTCGGCGTGGGGCGGTGGCTGCGGCGCTGGCGGGACGGAGGTCCCTGTCCCTGTGCGGGGCTGTGAGTGGCGGTCCCAGGGAGGGGATAACAGGCCCGGCCCTTTGTAGAAACCTGGGGCAGCAGCGCGCACCGAGGCAGAGGGAAGGGCTCCTGCGCGGGGAGCGGGAGCAGCGGGGAGAGCCCGGTAGAAATAGGTGAACTCAACAGCCGAGGGACGGCGGCGGGGCGAGGCGGGCCGCAGTCGGCGCCCGGCTGCGCGGAGGCACCGCGTTCCTCCGCGCCCGCCTGGCCCG